>NC_134363.1:4583529-4684547 GCF_048569485.1 Anomaloglossus baeobatrachus
GGGCAATATTCAGGCAGCAACATCAACTGTCAGGGAGAGATGATTGGAAGCAGGATTGAGGGGTGCAAGGCCCGGAAGAAGCCATTGATGACAGCCATACAGGGTGCAAGACCCGAAAGAAGCCATTGATGACAGCCATACAGGGTGCAAGGCCCGAAAGAAGCCATTGATGACAGCCATACAGGGTGCAAGGCCCGGAAGAAGCCATTGATGACAGCCATACAGGGTGCAAGGCCCGAAAGAAGCCATTGATGACAGCCATACAGGGTGCAAGGCCCGGAAGAAGCCATTGATGACAGCCATACAAAGACAAAGGCGAACACTGGGGGCATTGACATATTCACAATGGGGGAAGGAGGAGTGGGAAGAAGTGCTATTTAGTGATGAGAGCACTTTCTGCATTTTAGGAAATGATGGCAAGTCTTATGTGAGGTGGTTTCCACATGAAGAGCACAAGCCAGAGTGAGCTGTGACACATCGGATGACAGTAATGGTCTGGGCTGGATGGCAGCCAATGGTGCTGGAAGGCTTCAGATTGTGGAGGGTTAATGCAAAAAAAATACATAGACATCCTTCATAAGAAAATGCTGCCTTCTGCTCCGCACCTGGATCAGGGGATTGTATCCTCCAGGATGATAACGCTCCTTGTCACAGCGAAGACAGTAACGGAAAAAAGAGCAAGGTGGCTCCTATTGACCGGCCAGCCCAGTCCCCAGACCTCAACCCAATGGAAAATATGTGGCACAAGGTATCAATAGAGATATCTACAAAACAGCCAAGGACCAAGAGAGAGGAGGTTCTGACCCAGGCCCGGAAGCATCATCATCACTGGTGACATCTGCAGAAGCTCCTGCACTCAATACACAGAGATGCAAAGACTAATAACGGATTAGACGCTAAAGACGCCCTCACAAGGCCGGACTCTGAATTACATACAAAATAATACCGCTTATAAAGTGACATGTAAGTCTGTGTGACCTTGCATTGGAAGTTACTGAATGTAGAAGCCTGTTCACATTCTACACTGCACGGGGGTAGGGATGGCTATGCTGGAAAATATCAAACATGCACAACCATAACAATGTATACACTGGGGACATTCAAAAATGAGCGGCCTCCAATGAGGGAAACAGACACATGTATGCTCCACCAGTGTCACTGCAGAGATGCAGAAGTATTGTCGCGGGCGGAGGGGACGCGCTTGCCACGCTCGGGTCCGGGGCTGCTGCTGCTCGGTGGCTCGAGCGGTGGGCCGGTCCCGGGGACTCGAGCAGCGCTCCTCACCTGTGAGTGAAAAAGGATGATTGGTTTGGGGAGATAGTTCGTGACGCCACCCACGGGACGTGGTGATGATGGCACCACCACTGCTGGTGACGGGGATCCCGGGAGAGATGGTAGGGAGCAGCTAGGATGTTGTTCCCTCCGTGGGTAGGGGTTGGTGATCCCGGGGCCCGGTGGTATAACGGGGAGGCTGGATGGCCGGGGTGCAGGGTTGCAGGGACAGCGCGGCGCGGTGCCAGGCGGCACTGGTGTACTCACTCAGACAGAAAGTCACAAAGTCTCTGGTAAACCAAACGGCCGGATGGACGGGTCCCGCAGCCGGCTGCAGTGTTGTTGTGCTCTCCCCGGACGGCTGATGGCGGCTGTCTTTCCCTGCACCTGTGTAAACTGTGTTGACTCCGATGGTTTCCCAATGGTAATCCGCTCCCCGGCGTATAGGTACCGTAGGAGCCCGTTTTGCGCGCAGGCCCTTGGATCTCTAGCCTTTGGCGGTGGCTGTATATCCTCATGGTGTGGACTGTTGCCTTCTGTCAGGTCTTGGTTGTTGGGAAACCCCTGGGGTTCCGGTCACACTCAGATTTGACCGTTGTCGGCGGCTCCAAGCCTAGTCGGGGTCTGATGGCCCTGCCTGTGTGCTTAGCTTCACTCCGCTCCCCGGTTCGGTACCGGTGGGCCACCGCCCAACCCCGGTCCTACAGTTCCGCAGAGATCCGTTAACTCCTGCAGACGGCGACCACCGTCTGCCAACCTTGCTGTCAGTGCCTGGGCTCCCACCCAGACACTTGCAGTTTGTATCCTCTCACTTTCACCTCCAATTTCTAACTACTGCTTTTCCCGCCTCCAGGCCTGTGAACTCCTCGGTGGGCAGGGCCAACCGCCTGGCTCCGCCCCACCTGGTGTGGACATCAGACCCTGGAGGGAGGCAACAAGGGTTTTTGTCTGACTGTTGTAACTGCCTAGGGTGGGGGGTGTGTATGGTGTTATGTCTGTGACTACCTGGCTAGTCCAGGGCGTCACAGTATGAAATATCGTTTTCTTTATGCCTATGCAGGACTTATGAACACCACTGTATATATATACACTAGAGTTCAAAACTTTAGGGTCACTTAGATATTTCCTTATTTTTTTCAATGCAGCTAACATTAAATTACACAGAACTCCCCTCTATACATTGTTATGTGGTAAATGACTATTCAGCTGCAGACGTCTGGTGTGTAATGCAATATCTACATAGCTGTATAGAGGCCCATTTCCAACAACCACCGCTCCAGTGTCTAATGCTACATTGTGTTTGCTGTGTTAGAAGGCTAATGGATGTTTAGAAATCCCTTGAAAACCCCTATGCAAGTATGTTAGCACAGCTGGAAACAGTTTTGCTGATTAGAGAAGCTATAACACTGACCTTCCTTTTGAGCTAGTTGAGAATCTGGAGCATTACATTTGTTGGTTCCATTAAACTCTCAAAATGGCCAGAAAAAGAGAACTTTCCTGTGAAACTCGACAGTCTATTCTTGTTGTTAGAAATGAAGGATATTCCACGCGAGAAATTGCCAAGAAACTGAAGATCTCCTACAACGGTGTGTACTACTCCCTCCAGAGGAGAGCACAAACAGGCTGTAACCAGAGTAGAGAGAAGTGGAGGCCGCGCTGCACAACTGAGGAGAGCACAAACAGGCTGTAACAAGAGTAGAGAGAAGTGGAGGCCGCGCTGCACAACTGAGGAGAGCACAAACAGGCTGTAACCAGAGTAGAGAGAAGTGGAGGCCGCGCTGCACAACTGAGGAGAGCACAAACAGGCTGTAACCAGAGTAGAGAGAAGTGGAGGCCGCGCTGCACAACTGGGGAGAGCACAAACAGGCTGTAACCAGAGTAGAGAGAAGTGGAGGCCGCGCTGCACAACTGAGGAGAGCACAAACAGGCTGTAACCAGAGTAGAGAGAAGTGGAGGCCGCGCTGCACAACTGAGGAGAGCACAAACAGGCTGTAACCAGAGTAGAGAGAAGTGGAGGCCGCGCTGCACAACTGAGGAGAGCACAAACAGGCTGTAACCAGAGTAGAGAGAAGTGGAGGCCGCGCTGCACAACTGAGGAGAGCACAAACAGGCTGTAACCAGAGTAGAGAGAAGTGGAGGCCTCGCTGCACAACTGAGGAGAGCACAAACAGGCTGTAACCAGAGTAGAGAGAAGTGGAGGCCGCGCTGCACAACTGAGGAGAGCACAAACAGGCTGTAACCAGAGTAGAGAGAAATGGAGGCCGCGCTGCACAACTGAGCAACAAGACAAGCACATTACAGTCTCTAGTGTGAGAAATCCACGCCTCACAGGCCCTCACCTGCAGCTTCATTACATAGGACCCGCAAAACACCAGAGTCACCGTCTACAGTGCAGAGGCGACTCCGGGATGCCGGCCTTCAGGGCAGAGAGGCAAAGAAAAAGCCATATCTGAGACTGGCTAATAAAAGGAAAAGATCAGACATTGGACAGAGGAAGATTGGAGAAAGTGTTATGGACAGACGAATCCAAGTGTGAGGTGTTTGGATCACACAGAAGAACATTTGTGAGACGTAGACCTACTGAAAAGATGCTGGAAGAGGCCTGACGCCATCTGTCAAGCATGGTGGAGGTAATGTGATGGTCTGGGGTTGCTTTGGTGCTGGTAAAGTGGTAGATTTGTACAAGGTAAAAGCGATTGTGAATAAGGAGGCTATCACTCCATTTTGCAGCATCATGCCATACCATGTGGACAGCGCTTGACTGGAGCCAATTTCATCCTACAACAGGACAATGACCCAAAGCCACCTCCAAATTATGCATGAACTATTTAGGGGAGAAGCCGGCAGCTAGTATCTATCTGTAATGGAGGGGCCCAGTCACCAGACCTCAACCCTATAGAGCTGTTGTGGGGGCAGCTTGACCGTATGGTGCCAAAAAGTGCCCATCAACCAATCAAACCTGTGGGGGGGGGGAAAGCATGGGGCGAAATATCTCCAGATTACCCCCGCAAATTACCAGCTAGAATGCCAAAGCTCTGCAAAGCTGGAATTGTGCAGAGGAGCGATCTGTGCCGAAAGCCAAGTGTGAAGAGGACATTATTATTATTCCATGTAACAATCCTTATTCCTGACCTCGTCACTGTCTGATGTTCTCTATTCATTGTGCAGATCATCTGAGAAATAACAGGAGGAGATTCATGGAAAAGACAATTGTCTGGGGGAGAACAAACTTTTGAACGGTGGTGTGTATATATATATTTTACACATCTCCACTATTCCTCTTTCCCCTTTCTAGGTTACTTGGGGGACTGGGCAGTGAACGCTGCGGGGGTCTTTGAAAATTCCCTGGATGCTCCGGATCCGGTGCTGGAGAAAAGGCAGCTGCCGGCGGGGTGGACGCTGGAGCACAGGGCACCGCTGTGTGACGGACACTTTGGTCCTATTAGTTGCGGGGACCTGTGCCGTGCAGGGGAGGACAGTCAGCAAGTCGTTGTAAAGGAGATGTCTGGTAAGAGGGGAGTTTCTGGGGGTGTCAGTAATGAGAGGTGCACAGTATGACGTGTCCCTTACTCATGTGTCCTCCGCAGAGCATTGCAGCCCCGGAGAAGTGCAGGATTTCATCGACTTGATGAAGTTTTATGTCCAGGTCTGTAATCACAACAACCTGGTAACCATGCTGTGGTGTCAGACCACGAGGAGACCCCCGAGCATCATCCTGAAAGCCATGAGCTACGGGAACCTGCTCACCGTCCTCCGGAGCTCACGAGAGGTATAAAACTGTGTGTAACGTTACATCAGCCCCCCCACCCAGGAGAAAGGTACAAGACTGCGCCTAATATCACCCCCCACCCCGAGATAGAGGTACAAGACTGCACATATCACCCCCCCCACCCAGGAGAAAGGTACAAGACTGCACCTAATTTCACCCCCCACCCTGGGAGAAAGGTACAAGACTGTGCATAATATCACCCCCCACCCTGGGAGAGAGGTACAAGACTGCACCTAATATCACCCCCCACCCTGAGATAGAGGTACAAGACTGCACATAATATCACCCCCCCACCCTGGGAGAGAGGTACAAGACTGCGCGTTATATCACTCCCCCACCCAGGAGAAAGGTACAAGACTGCGCATAATATCACCCCCACCCGGGAGAGAGGTACAAGACTGCACATAATATCACCCCCCACCCTGGGAGAGAGGTACAAGACTGCGCCTAATATAACCCCCCACCCCGAGATAGAGGTACAAGACTGCACATAATATCACCTCCCCACCCAGGAGAAAGGTACAAGACTGCACCTAATTTCACCCCCCACCCTGGGAGAAAGGTACAAGACTGTGCATAATATCACCCCCCACCCTGGGAGAGAGGTACAAGACTGCGCCTAATATAACCCCCCACCCAGGAGAAAGGTACAAGACTGCGCATAATATCACCCCCCACCTCGAGATAGAGGTACAAGACTGCGCGTTATATCTCCCCCCACCCAGGAGAAAGGTGCAACTTTGCATGTAATATCACCCCCACCCAGGAGAAAGGTACAAGACTGCACCTAATATCACCCCCCACCCTGAGATAGAGGTACAAGACTGCACATAATATCACCCCCCCACCCTGGGAGAGAGGTACAAGACTGCGCGTTATATCACCCCCCACCCAGGAGAAAGGTGCAAGACTGCACCTAATATAACCCCCCCACCCAGGAGAAAGGTACAAGACTGCGCCTAATATCACCCCCCACCCTGGGAGCGAGGTACAAGACTGCGCATAAAATCACTCCCCCACCCAGGAGAAAGGTACAAGACTGCGCATAATATCACCCCCACCCCGAGATAGAGGTACAAGACTGCACATAATATCACCCCCCACCCTGAGATAGAGGTACAAGACTGCACATAATATCACCCCCCACCTCGAGATAGAGGTACAAGACTGCGCGTTATATCTCCCCCCACCCAGGAGAAAGGTACAAGACTGTGCCTAATTTCACCCCCCACCCTGGGAGAGAGGTACAAGACTGCACATAATATCACCCCCACCCCGAGATAGAGGTACAAGACTGCACATAATATCACCCCCCACCTCGAGATAGAGGTACAAGACTGCGCGTTATATCTCCCCCCACCCAGGAGAAAGGTGCAACTTTGCATGTAATATCACCCCCCACTCCGGGAGAAAGGTACAAGACTGCACATAATATCACCCCCCACTCCGGGAGAAAGGTACAAGACTGCACGTTTTATCACCCCCCCCCCCCTCCACCCTGGGAGAAAGGTAAAAGACTGCGCATAATATCACCCTCCATCCAGGGAGAAAGGTACAAGACTGCGCGTTACATCAGCCCCCACCCAAGAAAAAGGTGCAACACTGCATGTAATATCACCCCCCACCCCAGGAGACAGGTACAAGACTGTGTATTATATCACACACCCTCTCCACCCCGGGAGAGAGATACAAGACTGCGCATAATATCACCCCCCACCCCAGGAGAGAGGTACAAGACTAGATTGGGTACATGTAACAGATGTCAGGTGTACTATTAAGAATTTCTACATAAGCCATCTGTCCTGTCATATTTAGGTTGCACGAACCTCAGAGGGGGGTCCCCCCAGGATCACCGAGAAGGACGTCTACTCAATGGCTCTACAAGTGGCTAGCGGACTGGTAGGTGACTCAATGGAGGGCAGTGCCAGGACACAGGAATGGGTTGGACGGATGGGAAAGAGAACAGAGGAATCTGGTGGAACAGGACAGAGGGATCTGGAGAAGGACAATAGAGAGGTCTAGAGGATGAGGAAAAGGACAGAGGAGTATGGAGGAGGAAAAGGATACAGTTATCTGGAGGAGGATGGAGGGGTGTAGGGGATGAGGAGAAGGACAGAGGAGTATGGAGGAGGAAAAGGATACAGTGGTCTGGAGGAGGAGAAGGACAGAGGGGTCTAGAGGATGAGGAAAAGGATACAGTGGTCTGGAGGAGGAGGAGGACAGAGGGATGTAGGAGATGACAAGGACAGAGGGGTCTAGAGGATGATGAGAAGGATACAGGGGTATGGAGGAGGAAAAGAACAGAGGGATCCAGAGAAGGAAAAGGACAGAGTCTAGAGGATGAGGAATAAGGCGCAGTGGTCAGGAGGAGGAAAAGGACAGATGAGTATGGAGGCGTAAAACCATACAGTGGTCTGGAGGAGGGAAAGGACAGAGGGGGTCTGGAGGAGGAGCAGAAGGATGACCAGGACCAAGATGTGTGAAGGAGGACACAAGGGGAGGGTGAGAATAGGGTCAGAGGTGTCTGTGTCCCCACCCCCCATTGTCTGACTTTCTTTGTCACATTGGTGCTCCTATGTATTGGGATTTGAGGGCTTTCTGGTGTATGTGTGGCTTATATAACAGACGAGCTCTTCATGTGCACCCCTCTATCCCACCAGGAATATCTGTCGGGAACGCACGATCTGATCCATGGCTATGTGGCAGCGTGTAACGTCCTCCTACATGAAGATCTCAGTGTCCAGCTCTGTGGTCTTGGTCTGGCCGCCATTCAGTACAGAAGTGGATCTGTCCCTTTGCGGAGAGCTGCCCAGGTGCCTCTGAAATGGCACTCACCAGAACGGCTGAAGGGAGCGGACATTACTGAGAAGAGCGACGTGTGAGTGACCCCTGATAGTGGGCAGAATCCAGGGGAGCCGTGAGAGTGACCCCCCGATAGTGGGCGGAATCCAGGGGAGCCGTGTGAGGGACCCCCGATAGTGGGTAGAATCCAGGGGAGCCGTGTGAGTGATCCCCAATAGTGGGCGGAAACCAGGGGAGCCGTGTGAGTGACCCCTGATAGTGGGCGAAATCCAGGGGAGCCGTGTGAGTGACCCCCGATAGTGGGTGGAATCCAGGGGAGCCGTGAGAGTGACCCCCGATTGTGGGCGGAACCCAGGGGAGCCGTGTGAGGGACCCCTGATAATGAGTGGAATCCAGGGAAGCCGTGAGAGTGACCCCTGATAGTGGGCGGAATCCAGGGGAGCCGTGTGAGGGACCCTAATGAGTGGAATCCAGGGAAGCCATGAGAGTGACCCCCCGATAGTGGGCGGAATCCAGGGGAGCCGTGTGAGTGACCCCTGATAGTGGGTGGAATCCAGGGAAGCCGTGAGAGTAACCCCCGATAGTGGGCGGAATCCAGGGGAGCCGTGAGAGTAACCCCCGATAGTGGGCGGAATCCAGGGGAGCCGTGTGAGTGACCCCCGATGGTGGGTGGAATAAAGAGGAGCCGTGAGAGTAATCCCCGATAGTGGGCGGAATCCAGGGGAGCCGTGTGAGTGACCCCTGATAGTGGGAGGAATCCAGGGGAGCCGTGTCAGTGACCCCTGTTGGTGGGCGGAATCCAGAGGAGCCGTGTGAGTGACCCCTGAAAGTGGGTGGAATCCAGGGAAGCCGTGTGAGTGACCTCTGTTGGTGGGTGGAATTCAGAGGAGCCGTGAGAGTGACCTCTGTTGGTGGGTGGAATTCAGAGGAGCCGTGAGAGTGACCCCTGAAAGTGGGTGGAATCCAGGGAAGCCGTGAGAGTGACCCCTGTTGGTGGGCGGAATTCAGAGGAGCCGTGAGAGTGACCTCTGTTGGTGGGTGGAATTCAGAGGAGCCGTGAGAGTGACCCCTGTTGGTGGATGGAATCCAGGGGAGCTGTGTGAGTGACCCCCGATAGCGGGCGGAATCCAGGGGAGCCGTGTGAGTGACCCCCGATAGCGGGTGGAATCCAGGGGAGCCGTGTGAGGGACCTCTGTTGGTGGGCGGAATCCAGGGAAGCCGTGTGAGTGACCCCCGATAGCGGGCGGAATCCAGGGGAGCCGTGTGAATGACCCCTGATAGTGGGTTGAATCCAGGGAAGCCGTGTGAGTGACCCCTGATAGCGGGCGGAATCCAGGGAAGCCGTGTGAGTGACCCCCGATAGTGGGCTGAATCCAGGGAAGCCGTGTGAGTGACCCCTGATAGTGGGCGGAATCCAGAGGAGCCGTGTGAGTGACCCCTGAAAGTGGGTGGAATCCAGGGGAGCCGTGTGAGTGACCTCTGTTGGTGGGTGGAATCCAGAGGAGCCATGATAGTGACCCCTGTTGGTGGGCAGAATCCAGGGGAGCCGTGTGAGTGACCCCTGATAGAGGGTTGGGTCTGTGGAGTGGACGCATGAGTGACTTGTGATAATGGGTGAGGTCTGTGGGTTGTTAGAATGTGTACATGACCCCTTATAATTGGAGAGGGGGATGTTTGAGTGACCACTGAGAGTGGACGAGGTCTGAGAGGGGGACGCATATAAATGACTCAATATTAGGCAAATTCTGGGGCACATGTGACCAATGATGATGAGCAAGAGCTTAGGGGGCACATGTATGATGATGGGCAGGGTCTCGGGGGGGGACACTCTGGGGGATGTGTGATGATGGTGTCTGGGTGACGTGCGATTGTTGATGATGGCCGGGTGTGATAATGGTCAGGGCCTGTGGGACATGTGACTGCTCATGTTGGGCAGGGTGTGGGGAAATGGATGTATGATAATGGGCAGCTTCAGTCTTGTGTGTGACTTCTGATAATGGGCGAGGTCTTGGGGACGGGTGAGTGTGATGATGGGCTGGGTCTGGGGGGCTGACCACTGATGAGTGGGGCATTAGGTGGGTGTGATGATGGGCTGGGTATGGGAGGGTGACCACTGATGAGTGGGGCATCAGGCTGGTGTGATGATGGGTGGGATCTGGGAGACTGACCACTGATGGGCAGGGCATCAAGTGGGTGTGATGATGGGCTGGGTCTGGGGGGCTGACCACTGATGGGCGGGGTATCAGGTAGGTGTGATAATGGGTGGGATCTGGGAGGGTGACCATTGATGGGCGGGGCATCAGGCGGGTGTGATGATGGTCTGGGGGGCAGACCACTGATGGGCAGGGCATCAGGCGGGTGTGATGATGGGTGGGATCTGGGAGGCTGACCACTGATGAGTGGGGCATCAGGCAGGTGTCATGATGGGTGGGATCTGGGAGGCTGACCACTGATGGTTGGGGCATCAGGTGGGTGTGATGATGGGCGAGTCTGGAGAGGTGACCACTCATGGGTGCGGCATCAGGTGGGTGTGATGATGGGCGGGGTCTCGGGGGGGAATGTTTGATGGGGGCGGGGTCAGTGATGTCACAGTCTCGTCTTTTCTTACAGGTGGTCGTTTGGCATTTTGCTGTATGAGCTGATGACACTGGGTGAGTGTCCGATCCAGGGGACTAGTAGACCCCCCACCCGGGCACCTGCAGGCAGACCCCTCCTTGTCCAGTGCTGATGAGTACGGTCCATTCCTCCTGCTCTTTGTAGGCTGGCATGGGCACTATACACCCCAGAAACCTCCCTGCCCCCATGATCATTGCTACGTGATATCTCCAGGGCTGAGAACCATTAGTTTATGACTGATATCATCCACTCCAGCACTGACATGAGCTCTGAAACCTGAGGCTTTGCTGCAGAATCAGCAGGAGCAGCCATAAAATGCAGTGTGGAGCCTGACGTGTCCTACACCGGGGGTAAGGTCCTCGCCTATCACTACTGATGGGAAGAATTGATGAGCTGCACTAGACTGCACCGCTATGTCGCCCACAGTGCCCTGACGGGACCTGCCAGCTCCTGACATCACCCCGCATCTGCCTGACTGCACCGCTACGTCACCCACAGTGCCCTGACCGGACCTGCCAGCTCCTGACATCACCCCGCATCTGCCTGACTGCACCGCTACGTCACCCACAGTGCCCTGACTGGACCTGCCAGCTCCTGACATCACCCCGCATCTGCCTGACTGCACCGCTATGTCACCCACAGTGCCCTGACCGGACCTGCCAGCTCCTGACATCACCCCGCATCTGCCTGACTGCACCGCTACGTCACCCACAGTGCCCTGACCGGACCTGCCAGCTCCTGACATCACCCCGCATCTGCCTGACTGCACCGCTATGTCACCCACAGTGCCCTGACTGGACCTGCCAGCTCCTGACATCACCCCGCATCTGCCTGACTGCACCGCTATGTCACCCACAGTGCCCTGACTGGACCTGCCAGCTCCTGACATCACCCCGCATCTGCCTGACTGCACCGCTACGTCACCCACAGTGCCCTGACCGGAACTGCCAGCTCCTGACATCACCCCGCATCTGCCTGACTGCACCGCTATGTCACCCACAGTGCCCTGACCGGAACTGCCAGCTCCTGATATCCCCGCATCTGCCTGACTGCACCGCTATGTCGCCCACAGTGCCCTGACCGGACCTGCCAGCTCCTGACATCACCCCGCATCTGCCTGACTGCACCTCTACGTCACCCACAGTGACCTGACCGGACCTGCCAGCTCCTGACATCACCCCGCATCTGCCTGACTGCACCTCTACGTCACCCACAGTGCCCTGACCGGACCTGCCAGCTCCTGACATCACCCCGCATCTGCCTGACTGCACCGCTATGTCACCCACAGGGACCTGACCGGACCTGCCAGCTCCTGACATCACCCCACATCTGCCTGACTGCACCTCTACGTCACCCACAGTGCCCTGACCGGACCTGCCAGCTCCTGACATCACCCCGCATCTGCCTGACTGCACCGCTACGTCACCCACAGTGCCCTGACCGGACCTGTCAGCTCCTGATATCCCCGCATCTGCCTGACTGCACCGCTACGTCACCCACAGTGCCCTGACCGGACCTGCCAGCTCCTGATATCCCCGCATCTGCCTGACTGCACCTCTACGTCACCCACAGTGCCCTGACCGGACCTGCCAGCTCCTGACATCACCCCGCATCTGCCTGACTGCACCGCTACGTCACCCACAGTGCCCTGACCGGACCTGCCAGCTCCTGACATCACCCCGCATCTGCCTGACTGCACCGCTATGTCACCCACAGTGCCCTGATCGGACCTGCCAGCTCCTGATATCCCCGCATCTGCCTGACTGCACCTCTACGTCACCCATAGTACCCGGACTGGACCTGCCAGCTCCTGATATTCCCCCGCATCTGCCTGACTGCACCGCTACGTCACCCACAGTGCCCTGACCGGACCTGCCAGCTCCTGACATCACCCCGCATCTGCCTGACTGCACCGCTATGTCACCCACAGTGCCCTGATCGGACCTGCCAGCTCCTGATATCCCCGCATCTGCCTGACTGCACCGCTATGTCGCCCACAGTGCCCTGACCGGACCTGCCAGCTCCTGACATCACCCCGCATCTGTCTGACTGCACCGCTATGTCGCCCACAGTGCCCTGACTGGACCTGCCAGCTCCTGATATCCCCGCATCTGCCTGACTGCACCGCTATGTCACCCACAGTGCCCTGACCGGACCTGCCAGCTCCTGACATCACCCCGCATCTGCCTGACTGCACCGCTATGTCACCCACAGTGCCCTGACCGGACCTGCCAGCTCCTGACATCACCCCACATCTGCCTGACTGCACCGCTATGTCACCCACAGTGCCCTGACCGGACCTGCCAGCTGCTGACATCACCCCGCATCTGCCTGACTGCACCGCTACGTCACCCACAGTGCCCTGACCGGACCTGACAGCTCCTGACATCACCCCGCATCTGCCTGACTGCACCGCTATGTCACCCACAGTGCCCTGACCGGACCTGCCAGCTCCTGACATCACCCCGCATCTGCCTGACTGCACCGCTACGTCACCCACAGTGCCCTGACCGGACCTGACAGCTCCTGACATCACCCCGCATCTGCCTGACTGCACCGCTATGTCACCCACAGTGCCCTGACCGGACCTGCCAGCTCCTGACATCACCCCGCATCTGCCTGACTGCACCGCTATGTCACCCACAGTGCCCTGACCGGACCTGCCAGCTCCTGATATCCCCGCATCTGCCTGACTGCACCTCTACGTCACCCATAGTACCCGGACCGGACCTGCCAGCTCCTGACATCACCCCGCATCTGCCTGACTGCACCGCTATGTCACCCACAGTGCCCTGACCGGACCTGACAGCTCCTGATATCCCCGCATCTGCCTGACTGCACCGCTATGTCACCCACAGTGCCCTGACCGGACCTGCCAGCTCCTGATATCCCCGCATCTGCCTGACTGCACCGCTATGTCACCCACAGTGCCCTGACCGGACCTGCCAGCTCCTGATATCCCCGCATCTGCCTGACTGCACCTCTACGTCACCCACAGTGCCCTGACCGGACCTGCCAGCTCCTGATATCCCCGCATCTGCCTGACTGCACCGCTATGTCACCCACAGTGCCCTGACTGGACCTGCCAGCTCCTGACATCACCCCGCATCTGCCTGACTGCACCTCTACGTCACCCACAGTGCCCTGACCGGACCTGCCAGCTCCTGATATCCCCGCATCTGCCTGACTGCACCTCTACGTCACCAACAGTGCCCTCACCGGACCTGCCAGCTCCTGATATCCCCGCATCTGCCTGACTGCACCGCTATGTCACCCACAGTGCCCTGACTGGACCTGCCAGCTCCTGACATCACCCCGCATCTGCCTGACTGCACCTCTACGTCACCCACAGTGCCCTGACCGGACCTGCCAGCTCCTGATATCCCCGCATCTGCCTGACTGCACCTCTACGTCACCAACAGTGCCCTCACCGGACCTGCCAGCTCCTGACATCACCCCGCATCTGCCTGACTGCACCGCTACGTCACCCACAGTGACCTGACCGGACCTGCCAGCTCCTGACATCACCCCGCATCTGCCTGACTGCACCGCTATGTCACCCACAGTGCCCTGACCGGACCTGCCAGCTTCGGATATAGTAGTAGGGCCACTCTGCCGATTGCTCTGGATGTGGCCCCTGGGGGCAGCACAATGTGTCCCAGTGCAGGATCACAAGCCCTCTACTGCAGGCCACCTCTAACCCTGACCGGTGACCCCGCTTTCCCCACTTCCTGCTGCACTGTCTCTAATCATAGGAACTCTACTCGCTCTCCTTTGTTGTCCACAGGTTCTCCCCCTTATCCAGATATAGAACCTTCTCAGCTGCCATCAAAACTACGGAAGACTTTCAGAATGGAGCGACCGACGCTGTGCGGACCTCAGCTGTAAGTGTGGACCTGGACCTGGGCTGTCAATGTCATGGTCTTTTACCCCCACCATAGCCCTGATAAGGGGTAGAAAAATGTCTGCATCTGAGAGTAGAAGGGCCCAAAAAAGTCTGTCTGGAGGAGCCCACGGGCTTTATTTTCTGTGGTCGTGGTCTATTCACTAGGGTCGTTATACAATGTTACTGGGTTAATTCAGAGAGCTGACAACTTCAGAGCTGACAACCTCCTTATACTTGGGAGCGAGGAATTGACTCTGTGGTCTAATCAATGATGATCAGGAGTGGAGGGGAGCGTCAGCTCTGTGGTCTCCTAAATGATGATCGGGAGCAGAGGTGTAACGCCTGCCTGGATCCACAGAGTCAGACGGGCTGTAATGGACAGGCTAGAGGGAAGCCACTCACCAAGCAGGACCCCCAGAACCCTGAAACCCTTGAACCCCTATACAAGGATTTGGAATTACACAGGACCCTGGAGATCACTACCTGTGGAAGGCTGCAGTCCGAGAGGGAAGTCGTCAGGCAGGGTCAAACCAGGAATAGCAGAACAGGGACAGAATCGGCAGGCAAGGATGTAATCAGAAAACGGAGCAGAGGTCAAATCCGGATCGGGCAGCGAGGTACAGAAACGGCAGCAGGAGGGTAGTCAGAAAACACGCAGAAGTCAGAACACCAGAATCACAGAACAGGGCGAGACAGGAACCAGGAAATCAGAACTATCTCTGGCAGAGGTCAGCAGACAGGAGGGGAATTAAGAAGGGTGTGGTGTCTTCCCATTGGCTGTAGCTGAATGATGGTAACTTCAGCTGGAAGACACCCGCCACCTACAGTCAGCCAGCGGTACTGCAGATCCCAAGGAAACCCAGCCCAGTGGATGAGCGGAGCCTGCGCCATCGACTCCTGTCCCATCACCAGCACCATCCACAGCAGGAACATGGCGTCGCCTGGCGATCTGAGTAGAAGTCGCTAGAGCGGACTCCGGTGGTGATGTAACAGGAGGGGAGCGTCAGCTGTGTGATCTCCTCTTGTAACAGTGATAAAGAGCAGAGGGGAGCGCCATCAACTCTGTGGTCTCCTCCTAGAACAATGATCAGTAGAGGGGAGGGACGACTGTTGGCTCTGTTGTCTCCTCATGTAACAATGATTGGGAGTGGAGGGGAGCGTCATCAGCTCTGTGGTCTCCTCCTAGAACAATGATCAGTAGAGGGGGGGGGGACTGTTGGCTCTGTGGTCTCCTCCTGGAACAATGATCGGGAGTGGAGGAGAGCATCATCAGCTCTGTGGTCTCCTCCTGTACCAATGATCAGGGGTGCAGGAGTGTCATGAGCTCTGTGGTCTCCTCCTGTAACAATGATCAGGGGTGGAGGAGTGTCATCAGCTGTGTGGTCTCCTCCTGTAACAATGATCAGGAGTGGAGGAGAGCGTCATCAGCTCTGTGGTCTCCTCCTGTAACAATGATCAGGAGTGGAGGAAAGCGTCATCAGCTCTGTGGTCTCCTCCTGTAACAATGATCAGGAGTGGAGGAAAGCGTCGGCTCTGTGATCTCCTCCTGGAACAATGATCGGGAGTGGAGGAGAGCGTCATCAGCTCTGTGGTCTCCTCCTGTAGCAATGATCGGGAGTGGAGGGGAGCGTTGGCTCTGTGGTCTCCTCCTGGAACAATGATTGGGAGTGGAGGGGAGCGTCGGCTCTGTGGTCTCCTCCTGTAACAATGATCAGGAATGGAGGAGAGCGTCATCAGCTGTGTGGTCCCCTCCTGTAACAATGATCAGGAATGGAGGAGAGCGTCATCAGCTCTGTGGTCTCCTCCTGTAACAATGATCAGGAATGGAGGAGAGTGTCATCAGCTCTGTGGTCTCCTCCTGGAACAATGATTGGGAGTGGAGGGGAGCGTCGGCTCTGTGGTCTCCTCCTGTAACAATGATCGGGAGTGGAGGGGAGCGTCGGCTCTGTGGTCTCCTCCTGTAACAATGATCAGGAATGGAGGAGAGCGTCATCAGCTCTGTGGTCCCCTCCCGTAACAATGATCAGGAATGGAGGAGAGCGTCATCAGCTCTGTGGTCCCCTCCCGTAACAATGATCAGGAATGGAGGAGAGCGTCATCAGCTCTGTGGTCTCCTCCTGGAACAATGATTGGGAGTGGAGGGGAGCGTCGGCTCTGTGGTCTCCTCCTGTAACAATGATCGGGAGTGGAGGGGAGCGTCGGCTCTGTGGTCTCCTCCTGTAACAATGATCGGGAGTGGAGGGGAGCATCGGCTCTGTGGTTTCCTCCTGTAACAATAATCAGGAGTGGAGGAAAGCGTCATCAGCTCTGTGGTTTCCTCCTGTAACAATGATCAGGAATGGAGGAGAGCGTCATCAGCTCTGTGGTCTCCTCCTGTAACAATGATCAGGAATGGAGGAGAGCGTCATCAGCTCTGTGGTCCCCTCCCGTAACAATGATCAGGAATGGAGGAGAGCGTCATCAGCTCTGTGGTCCCCTCCTGTAACAATGATCAGGAATGGAGGAGAGTGTCATCAGCTCTGTGGTCCCCTCCTGTAACAATGATCAGGAATGGAGGAGAGCGTCATTAGCTCTGTGGTCTCCTCCTGTAACAATGATCAGGAATGGAGGAGAGCGTCATCAGCTCTGTGGTCTCCTCCTGTAACAATGATCAGGAATGGAGGAGAGCGTCATCAGCTCTGTGGTCTCCTCCCGTAACAATGATCAGGAATGGAGGAGAGCGTCATCAGCTCTGTGGTCTCCTCCTGAAACAATGATCAGGAGTGGAGGAGAGTGTCGGCTCTGTGGTCTCCTCCTGTAACAATGATCGGGAGTGGAGGGGACGTCGGCTCTGTGGTCTCCTCCTGTAACAATGATCAGGAGTGGAGGGGAGCGTCGGCTCTGTGGTCTCCTCCTGTAACAATGATCGGGAGTGGAGGGGAGCGTCGGCTCTGTGGTTTCCTCCTGTAACAATGATCAGGAGTGGAGGAGAGTGTCAGCTCTGTGGTCTCCTGTAACAATGATCAGGAGTGGAGGGGCTGGACTTCTCTGCCGTCACCACTGCCTGTGGTTTCTTCCTGCACAGTAATGGAGGTTTTGCATCTTCCTCCTCCGTGAGGGCGGTGGATCATTCTCCGGCCTGACACCGGGACCACAGCCGGTCCTCCAGCACCTCCCGCCTTCACTGCTCACACCCCAGGTTTCTTTATGAAGCATTGTGAGACCACAGAGATGACGCTGCCTAGTTATGGGGGACTCTTGCCAGTGCCAGATTTTGATCTGCTGATTATCATCCCCTTCAGGCTGCTGGTCTTTAGTCGGTGGTTGTGGGTCTCCAGCAGGTGACAGTAGTGAGATGGTGGGGGTACGGGGAGCGCTGTGTCAGTCATTGGGCGCACATTTTTGGGGTCATTGTGCATTTCTAGAGCTCCCCCTGACCCTGTCTTCTGACCCTGCAGGTCCGAGGTGATGAGTGGCTGCTGGCAATGGGAGGCGCCGCTGAGACCCTGCTTTACAGATCTGTTGAAGCTGCTGCAGAATGGCCAGGACCAGGCGGATAGATGGACCCCCCTGACCCCCGGGGACACTCTCAGCTGGAGAGAGTACCTGTCTGTGGCTGGGATCCCTACATAATGTTCTGGACAGGCCCCTGCTTGGGCCCTTGGTGAAGAAGGGGCGAGGACTTTGGCACGATTTCCCCGTGACCTTGTGTAGGGTGTATATACTGCATACTGGGGATTAACCCTTCAGCTGTGACTCTATTTATGGTGTACAATAAAGATGCTGAAAAAGTGGCAGTTCTCATAGCATAGGAGACTAGACAGTGGCGCTACGTGGTACAGAGCAAACGCTATTTATTGTATGGGGGTACCGCAGTCTAGAAACTCTGTACAATCACCGACCACAGCGTTGGCCACTGCTGGCACATGGGACCACAGTGATGAGGGCAGGAGCAAGTGCTCGAGAATTCTGCATATCCGCAAGATGATGAGTCTCCGCCTCCGATGACCGCACCGTCCCCTGCCAACATTCCAGTGTCCTATGCCGCCATCTTCCATCATCCCAGTGTCCTGTGCCACCACCTTCCCGGTGTCCTGTGTCTCCATCATCCCAGTGTCCTGTGCCACCACCTTCCCTGTGTCCTGTGCCTCCATCATCCCAGTGTCCTGTGCCGCCATCCTCCATCAGCCCAGTGTCCTGTGCCGCTATCCTCCATCAGCCCGGTGTCCTGTGCCGCCATCCTCCATCAGCCCGGTGTCCTGTGCCTCCATCAGCCCGGTGTCCTGTGCCGCCATCCTCCATCAGCCCGGTGTCCTGTGCCGCCATCCTCCATCAGCCCGGTGTCCTGTGCCGCCATCCTCCATCAGCCCGGTGTCCTGTGCCGCCATCCTCCATCATCCCGGTGTCCTGTGCCTTAATTCTTCATCATCCCAGTGTCCTGTGCCGAAATACTCCATCATCCCAGTGTCCTGTGCCGCCATCCTCCATCATCCCAGTGTCCTGTGCCGCCATCTCCCAGTGTTCTGTGCCGCCATCCTCCATAATCCCGGTGTCCTGTGCCTCAATTCTTCATAATTCCAGTGTGCTGTGCCGTCATCCCCCATCATCCTAGTGTCCTGTGCCACCATCTCCCCGGTATCCTGTGCCACCATCCCCCATCATCCCGGTGTCCTGTGGAACGTCATGGAAGACACAGGAGAAGGGCAGGTGGGACATAGAGGACACCTGGGAGTGCAGGCAAGTTAATGGAGAGGACATGGGGGAGGGGAATGCAAGACATTGGGGGGCTATGGAGAAAGGGCAAGTGGGACATTTGAGGGGCTATGTAGGGGCAGCTGGGGCATAAAGGATACATGGGGGCAGGTGGGCAGTCGAGGAGGACACAGGAGAATGGTAGTTGGGACAATAGGGGGCTACCAGGTGACATTGGAGGGGCAGATAGTACATTAGGGATGCCAATGGGGGGTGGGCGGGACACTGGGAAGTCCACACGAGAGACAGGTAAGTCATTAGGGAGGCCGCAGAGGTGACATTAGGGAGGCCATGGAAGGGCATGTGGGACATCGGGGAGAATGCGGAATGGGCAGATAGGATGTCGTGGACACTTCTTACCCCTGGAGTAAAAACAAAGGCGCGAGAAGACGGCCATGATGTAGATGACAGTGGGCGGCAGCCGTGCAGCTGTTAGGGTATGTTCCCACCTAAAACTGCATCTCATGGCAGGAAAACCACTTGTTTTTTGCCGCATGTTTCAATGTGTTTTCTTGTCAAATAAAGGATTTTTTTCGGTATTTGTGTTTACTTTACCGTATGCTCACAGATGGGGATGACGAGGAATAGGTCGAAATAAGACCATATCCAAGTCACAAAAAATCACTGCACACTCACAAATTTTGAGCAAAAGTCTTTTTAAATTCAATTATTTGTGCAATTGTGCACAAACTACCATCTCTGACGTTTCGGCCCTAGGGGCCTTGATCACAGGATTGCTGTTACAAGTAGTCCTGGCACAGGAACCAGAATAGGCACAGGATTTTTTGTGACTGTCTACAACCAGGCACAGCAGAACGGACACAATCCCACTGTGATGGTGTGATATGGGGGTTGTGTATGTTCAGATGTTGGGAGTGTTGCCTTGTGGTACATTGTCCTGTCTGTATGTTAACCACCCCCCAGCAGTGCTTCTGTCTCTAGGTCTGGGGGAGGGGGGCTTGAAATCCACCCAACCTCTCTGCTTACCTGGGAGATTGTTCAGTCTGTCTGAGGACAAGAGACAAGCAGGAAGATTCATCCTCTGTGGGATAAGCTGTGGCTGCCGTCGGCACCCCAGAAAGACTTGGACATTCATCGCTTACTGGACTACTTTACTCTGTATGGTGGATTATTCTGACTATGGTGGACCTTCTGATTGGCTTGAAATAAAGGATCTTTCGATTGTTCACCCATCTCCCACTCTTCCAATATAAAGCAGGATTGTGCTTAACTAGCCAAGGCAAACCCAACACCAATTTTGCAGGTAAAGAAGGAAACACCATAAATTAAATGAATTCAGATTGTAATACCCCTACCTTCAAAAATACATTCTTGACCTTTGAGATTATGTGGTTTTGGAAATGAGGAGAGTTATTAATCGCTGCAATGGGATGAACGAAAGAAGAGACCTCATAAGCACAGTGAATAGCAAAGTCATGATCAATAAGATTCAGAGTAGAACATGAATCCACAAATGCAGGAGTAAAAATAAAGCCTGTTTGAGTCTCCAAGGACACCTGGAAAGACCCCTGTTGTTTGTACCAGAGATAATCTCAAACTCTTGGAATCAGCATCCTCATACTTAAAGTTTTTTTTCATTTTGCTTGGAATTCATTAATGTACCTAAGTAATTAAATCATGATGTGACCAGAATGACCACAATATAAACAAAAAGACTGCGGGCTGGAATTGTAAGTCCTCCTGTCCTTGATCTGATCAGACAGTCCCTGGCAGAACTGACTCTGGAGAGCAGGGTCATCCCAAGAGGTCTCCACAGCCCATCGTCTAAACTCTGAGCAGTATTCCCCCAGTCTATGATCTCCAAGAACCAATCCACAAATCTTGGATTCAGCAATGGCGATCTTCTCAGGATCATCATACATGAGATTGAGAGCTGAGAGACATGCCACTGCAGAGGCCAACTCTGGAGAATCCTCGGACAAGGTAAAAAGACCAAGTCTGTGGATCAGCAAGAAGCAAAGACAAGATAATGCCTACTTGCTGATCTCGGACCCAGAAGATGACGGACGTAAACATACATTTAACTTAATGGAAGGATAAAAAACAATGAACCTACGTTGGTCACCGTCTAAGCATTCCGGGATCTTTACCTTAGGGTCCAGCGGAATGCACTGATGACCCCACGATCACTAGACGTGGCCGAACATGGCCTGCTGTTATTGGCTCCTAATTTGTTTCCTGGTGGGAAAATAATTTTATTTCAGAGGATAATTTTTTAGGACATTTGTGGTTTAGTATGGCAGATATATGGAAGATATCTTCATCATTTGGTCATCTGGTGTATCTTACAAGGAGAACATATGCAACGAGCAGGTCCGAGACTAGATTCTTGCACTCCAGAGGACGACGGCCATTTTCCCAGGACCCTTAGAGGCACAGCAGCGCGAAATGGCCGTCGCCCTCCAAAATGCTAGCATCTGGTCTCAGACCCGCTCACCTTTTATAGATTTCTAATAGTCCCATGCATGCTGCCCCCTCCTCACAATGTCCCATGCATGGTGCCCCCTCCTCACAATGTCCCATGCATGCTGCCCCCTCCTCACAATGTCCCATGCATGCTGCCCCCTCCTCACAGTGTCCCATGCATGCTGCCCCCTCCTCACAGTGTCCCATGCATGCTGCCCCCTCCTCACAATGTCCCATGCATGCTGCCCCCTCCTCACAATGTCCCATGCATGCTGCCCCCTCCTCACAGTGTCCCATGCATGCTGCCCCCTCCTCACAATGTCCCATGCATGCTTCCCCCTCCTCACAATGTCCCATGCATGCTGCCCCCTCCTCACAATGTCCCATGCATGCTGCCCCCTCCTCACAATGTCCCATGCATGCTGCCCCCTCCTCACAATGTCCCATGCATGCTGCCCCCTCCTCACAATGTCCCATGCATGCTGCCCCCTCCTCACAATGTCCCATGCATGCTGCCCCCTCCTCACAGTGTCCCATGCATGCTGCCCCCTCCTCACAGTGTCCCATGCATGCTGCCCCCTCCTCACAATGTCCCATGCATGCTGCCCCCTCCTCACAATGCCCCATGCATGCTGCCCCCTCCTCACAATGTCCCATGCATGCTGCCCCCTCCTCACAGTGTCCCATGCATGCTGCCCCCTCCTCACAGTGTCCCATGCATGCTGCCCCCTCCTCACAATGTCCCATGCATGCTCCCCCCTCCTCACAATGTCCCATGCATGCTGCCCCCTCCTCACAATGTCCCATGCATGCTGCCCCCTCCTCACAATGTCCCATGCATGCTGCCCCCTCCTCACAATGTCCCATGCATGCTGCCCCCTCCTCACAGTGTCCCATGCATGCTGCCCCCTCCTCACAGTGTCCCATGCATGCTGCCCCCTCCTCACAATGCCCCATGCATGCTGCCCCCTCCTCACAATGTCCCATGCATGCTGCCCCCTCCTCACAGTGTCCCATGCATGCTGCCCCCTCCTCACAGTGTCCCATGCATGCTGCCCCCTCCTCACAATGTCCCATGCATGCTCCCCCCTCCTCACAATGTCCCATGCATGCTGCCCCCTCCTCACAATGTCCCATGCATGCTGCCCCCTCCTCACAATGTCCCATGCATGCTTCCCCCTCCTCAGTGTCCCATGCATGCTTCCCCCTCCTCACAATGTCCCATGCATGCTTCCCCCTCCTCACAGTGTCCCATGCATGCTGCCCCCTCCTCACAATGTCCCATGCATGCTGCCCCCTCCTCACAATGTCCCATGCATGCTACCCCCTCCTCACAATGTCCCATGCATGCTTCCCCCTCCTCAGTGTCCCATGCATGCTACCCCCTCCTCACAATGTCCCATGCATGCTGCCCCCTCCTCACAATGTCCCATGCATGCTTCCCCCTCCTCACAATGTCCCATGCATGCTTCCCCCTCCTCAGTGTCCCATGCATGCTGCCCCCTCCTCACAGTGTCCCATGCATGCTGCCCCCTCCTCACAATGTCCCATGCGTGCTGCCCCCTTCTCACAGTGTCCCATGCATGCTGCCCCCTCCTCACAGTGTCCCATGCATGCTGCCCCCTCCTCACAATGTCCCATGCGTGCTGCCTCCTCCTCACAATGTCCCATGCGTGCTGCCCCCTCCTCACAATGTCCCATGCGTGCTGCCCCCTCCTCACAGTGTCCCATGCATGCTGCCCCCTCCTCACAATGTCCCATGCATGCTGCCCCCTCCTCACAATGTCCCATGCATGCTGCCCCCTCCTCACAGTGTCCCATGCATGCTGCCCCCTCCACAAATTTCCCATGCGTGCTGCCCCCTCCTCACAATGTCCCATGCGTGCTGCCCCCTCCTCACAATGTCCCATGCATGCTGCCCCCTCCTCACAATGTCCCATGCATGCTGCCCCCTCCTCACAATGTCCCATGCATGCTGCCCCCTCCTCACAATGTCCCATGCATGCTGCTCCCTCCTCACAGTTTCCCATGCATGCTGCCCCCCTCCTCACAATGTCCCATGCATGCTGCCCCCTCCTCACAATGTCCCATGCATGCTGCCCCCTCCTCACAATGTCCCATGCATGCTGCTCCCTCCTCACAGTGTCCCATGCATGCTGCCCCCCTCCTCACAATGTCCCATGCATGCTGCCCCCTCCTCACAATGTCCCATGCATGCTGCCCCCTCCTCACAATGTCCCATGCATGCTGCCCCCTCCTCACAATGTCCCATGCATGCTGTCCCTCTCCTCACAGTGTCCCATGCATGCTGTCCCTCTCCTCACAGTGTCCCATGCGTGCTGCCCCCTCCTCACAATGTCCCATGCATGCTGCCCCCCTCCTCACAATGTCCCATGCATGCTGCCCCCTCCTCACAATGTCCCATGCATGCTGCCCCCTCCTCACAATGTCCCATGCATGCTGCTCCCTCCTCACAGTGTCCCATGCATGCTGCCCCCCTCCTCACAATGTCCCATGCATGCTGCCCCCTCCTCACAATGTCCCATGCATGCTGCCCCCTCCTCACAATGTCCCATGCATGCTGCCCCCTCCTCACAATGTCCCATGCATGCTGCCCCCTCCTCACAATGTCCCATGCATGCTGCCCCCTCCTCACAATGTCCCATGCATGCTGCCCCCTCCTCACAATGTCCCATGCATGCTGCCCCCTCCTCACAATGTCCCATGCATGCTGCCCCTTCCTCACAATGTCCCATGCATGCTGCTCCCTCCTCACAATGTCTCATGCATGCTGCCCCCTCCTCACAATGTCCCATGCATGCTGCTCCCGCCTCACAATGTCCCATGCATGCTGCTCCCTCCTCACAGTGTCCCATGCATGCTGCCCCCTCCTCAGTGTCCCATGCATGCTGCCCCCTCCTCACAATGTCTCATGCATGCTGCTCCCTCCTCACAATGTCCCATGCATGCTGCCCCCTCCTCAGTGTCCCATGCATGCTGCCCCCTCCTCACAATGTCCCATGCATGCTGCCCCCTCCTCACAATGTCCCATGCATGCTGCCCCCTCCTCACAATGTCCCATGCATGCTGCCCCCTCCTCACAATGTCCCATGCATGCTGCCCCCTCCTCACAATGTCCCATGCATGCTGCCCCCTCCTCACAATGTCCCATGCATGCTGTCCCTCTCCATGAGCTCCTAATGCTGCCTTCCTCTTTTCCATAATGACACCTCCATGCTGCCCCATTCATCATACTAAGACCACCACACTAACGCTTATGCTGAGACACCCCCCCACACACACACACTACCCCACTCTTGATATTTACTCCCCTACATTGCTCCACTCCATACTGAGCCCACACATGCTGCCCCTTCTCCATAATGAGCTCCCAATGCTGCCCCCCTCTCATTCTGAGTCCTTACACTCCCCTGCCATCGATTTTGTCATTGCTCTATCCCTCAACCCTTGTCCTCTGTCTCTAGGATTGGCCCCTCTCTCCCATTCCCCCAGCAGCAGCCGCTCTCCCCCGCCTTCACCAGCAGCCTCTCCCCCAGCATCAGCCTCTCTCCCCCCAGCCCCCCCAGCATCAACCTCTCTCCCCCCAGCGTCCCCCAGCTTCAGCCTCTCTCCCCCCAGCCTCCCCCAGCTTCAGCCTCTCTCCCCCAGCTTCCCCCAGCATCAGCCTCTCTCCCCCAGCTTCCCCCAGCATCAGCCTCTCTCCTCCCAGCCTCCCCCAGCATCAGCCTCCCCCAGCATCAGCCTCCCCCAGCATCAGCCTCTCTCCTCCCAGCCTCCCCCAGCATCAGCCTCCCTTAGCATCAGCCCCCCTCCTCCCAGCCTCCCCCAGCATCAGCCTCCCCCCTCCCAGCATCCCCCAGCAAAAGCCTCCCCCCTCCTAGCCTCCCCCATCATCATTCTCTCTTCTTCCAGCCTCCCCCAGCATCAGCCTCCCTCAGCATCAGCCTCTCTCCTCCCAGCCTCCCCCAGCATCAGCCTCCCCCAGCATGAGCCTCCCCCAGCATCAGCCTCTCTCCTCCCAGCCTCCCCCAGCATCAGCCTCCCTTAGCATCAGCCTCCCTCCTCCCAGCCTCCCCCAGCATCAGCCTCCCCCCTCCCAGCCTCCCCCAGCAAAAGCCTCCCCCCTCCTAGCCTCCCCCATCATCATTCTCTCTCCTTCCAGCCTCCCCCAGCATCAGCCTCCCTCAGCATCAGCCTCTCTCCTCCGAGCCTCCCGCAGCATCAGCCTCTCCCAGCATCAGCCTCCCTCAACATCAGCCTCTTTCCTCCCAGCCTCCCCCAGCATCAGCCTCTCTCCTCCCAGCCTCCCCCAGCATCAGCCTCCCTCATCATCAGCCTCCCTCCTCCCAGCCTCCCCCAGCATCAGCCTCTCTCCTCCCAGCCTCCCCCCTCCCAGCCTCCCTCAGCATCAGCCTCCCTCCTCCCAGCCTCCCCCAGCATCAGCCTCCCTCCTCCCAGCCTCCCCTAGCGTCATCCTCCCCCAGCACCAGCCTCCCCCAGCATCAGCCTCTCTCCTCCCAGCCTCCCCCAGCATCAGCCTCCCTCAGCATCAGCCTCTCTCCTCCCAGCCTCTCCCAGCATCAGCCTCTCTCCTCCCAGCCTCCCCCAGCATCAGCCTCCCTCAGCATCAGCCTCCCTCCTCCCAGCCTCCCCCAGCATCAGCCTCTCTCCTTCCAGCCTCCCCCCTCCCAGCCTCCCTCAGCATCATACTCTCTCCTCCCAGCCTCCCCCAGCATCAGCCTCTCTCCTCCCAGCCTCCCCCAGCATCAGCCTCCCTCAGCATCAGCCTCTCTCCTCCCAGCCTCTCCCAGCATCAGCCTCTCTCCTCCCAGCCTCCCCCAGCATCATCCTCCCTCATCATCAGCCTCCCTCCTCCCAGCCTCCCCCAGCATCAGCCTCTCTCCTCCCAGCCTCCCCCCTCCCAGCCTCCCTCAGCATCAGCCTCCCTCCTCCCAGCCTCCCCCAGCATCAGCCTCCCTCCTCCCAGCCTCCCCTAGCATCATCCTCCCCCAGCACCACCCTCCCCCAGCATCAGCCTCTCTCCTCCCAGCCTCCCCCAGCATCAGCCTCCCTCAGCATCAGCCTCTCTCCTCCCAGCCTCTCCCAGCATCAGCCTCTCTCCTCCCAGCCTCCCCCAGCATCAGCCTCCCTCAGCATCAGCCTCCCTCCTCCCAGCCTCCCCCAGCATCAGCCTCTCTCCTTCCAGCCTCCCCCCTCCCAGCCTCCCTCAGCATCATACTCTCTCCTCCCAGCCTCCCCCAGTATCAGCTTCTCTTCCCCCAAGTCTCCCCCAGTATCAGCCTCTCTCCTCCCACCCCATACGCAGATCTCCAGTCTGCATTAGAGACACCCCCATGCTCCTTATGAATCTTCAGCTCTGCGAGCACTTACCTGCTCCAGGGCCCGCCGTCATCTTCCTGGCTCACGTGAGTATCCTCTTCTGACTCCGGCTTCCATCGCGGCGTCCTGCTGTGAGCTCTGCATGTGAAATCCACACAGCATTGGACGCAGCACAGAGGAAGGAGCTGATTGGCGCGCCTGTGACCCCGGAAGTGCAGGCGCCGGCAGTTCCGGGGTCAATCAGCTCTCTGTGCCCGGCCGCCGCAGTTTGTCTGCATTCGCGTCTTAATTGACGCGGATACAAATAAATAAAGGTGCGCCTCTCGCCCCTCCCCCCTCCGAAAATACAGCGGATTTAATGAATGTGTAAAAAAAAAAATTTTTTTTTTTTACTGCTAGAAGGTGCCGCCCCCTGCATCCTGCCGCCCTTGGCACGGGACCACGGGTGCCTAATGGTAAATACGGCCCTGCCGGCCAGCATTACACAGCTACACCGGCCAGTATTACACATCTACACCGACCAGCATTATACAGCTACACCGGCCAGCATTACACATCTATACCGGCCAGCATTACACAGCTACACCGGCCAGCATTACACAGCTACACCGGCCAGCATTACACAGCTACACCGGCCAGCATTACACAGCTACACTGGCCAGCATTACACAGCTACACCGGCCAGCATTACACAGCTTCACCGGCCAGCATTACACATCTACACCGGCCAGCATTACACAGCTACACCAACCAGCATTACACAGCTTCACCGGCCAGCATTACACAGCTACACCGGCCAGCATTACACATCTACACCGGCCAGCATTACACATCTATACCGGCCAGCATTATACATCTATACCGGCCAGCATTACACATCTATACCGGCCAGCATTATACATCTACACCGGCCAGCATTACACATCTACACCGGCTAGCATTACACATCTACACCGGCCAGCATTACACAGCTACACCGGCCAGCATTACACATCTACACCGGCCAGCATTACACAGCTACACCGACCAGCATTACACAGCTACACCGGCCAGCATTACACATCTACACCGGCCAGCATTACACAGCTACACCGACCAGCATTATACAGCTACACCGGCCAGCATTACACAGCTACACCGGCCAGCATTACACAGCTACACCGGCCAGCATTACACAGCTACACTGGCCAGCATTACACAGCTACACCGGCCAGCATTACACATCTACACCGGCCAGCATTACACATCTACACCGGCCAGCATTACACATCTACACCGGCCAGCATTACACAGCTACACCGACCAGCATTACACAGCTACACCGGCCAGCATTACACAGCTACACCGGCCAGCATTACACAGCTACACTGGCCAGCATTACACAGCTACACCGGCCAGCATTACACAGCTTCACCGGCCAGCATTACACATCTACACCGGCCAGCATTACACAGCTACACCGACCAGCATTACACAGCTTCACCGGCCAGCATTACACAGCTACACCGGCCAGCATTACACATCTACACCGGCCAGCATTACACATCTATACCGGCCAGCATTACACATCTATACCGGCCAGCATTACACATCTATACCGGCCAGCATTACACATCTACACCGGCTAGCATTACACATCTACACCGGCCAGCATTATACATCTATACCGGCCAGCATTATACATCTATACCGGCCAGCATTACACATCTACACCGGCCAGCATTACACATCTACACCGGCCAGCATTACACATCTACACCGGCCAGCATTACACAGCTACACCGACCAGCATTACACAGCTACACCGGCCAGCATTACACATCTACACTGGCCAGCATTACACATCTATACCGGCCAGCATTACACATCTATACCGGCCAGCATTACACATCTACACCGGCCAGCATTACACAGCTACACCGGCCAGCATTACACATCTACACCGACCAGCATTACACATCTACACCGGCCAGCATTACACATCTACACCGGCCAGCATTACACATCTACACCGGCCAGCATTACACATCTACACCGGCTAGCATTACACATCTACACCGGCCAGCATTACACATCTACACCGGCCAGCATTACACAGCTACACCGGCCAGCATTACACAGCTACACCGGCCAGCATTACACATCTACACCGGCCAGCATTACACATCTATACCGGCCAGCATTACACAGCTACACCGGCCAGTATTACACATCTACACCGGCCAGCATTACACAGCTACACCGACCAGCATTATACAGCTACACCGGCCAGCATTACACAGCTACACCGGCCAGCATTACACAGCTACACCGGCCAGCATTACACAGCTACACCGGCCAGCATTACACAGCTACACCGGCCAGCATTACACAGCTACACTGGCCAGCATTACACAGCTACACCGGCCAGCATTACACAGCTTCACCGGCCAGCATTACACATCTACACCGGCCAGCATTACACAGCTACACCGACCAGCATTACACAGCTTCACCGGCCAGCATTACACAGCTACACCGGCCAGCATTACACATCTACACCGGCCAGCATTACACATCTATACCGGCCAGCATTACACATCTATACCGGCCAGCATTACACATCTATACCGGCCAGCATTACACATCTACACCGGCTAGCATTACACATCTACACCGGCCAGCATTATACATCTATACCGGCCAGCATTATACATCTATACCGGCCAGCATTACACATCTACACCGGCCAGCATTACACATCTACACCGGCTAGCATTACACAGCTACACTGGCCAGCATTACACATCTACACCGGCCAGCATTATACATCTACACCGGCCAGCATTACACATCTACACCGGCCAACATTACACATCTACACCGGCCAGCATTACACAGCTCCACCGGCCAGCATTACACAGCTACACCGGCCAGCATTACACAGCTACACCGGCCAGCATTACACAGCTACACCGGCCAGCATTATACAGCTACACCGGCCAGCATTACACAGCTACACCGGCCAGCATTACACATCTACACCGGCCAGCATTACACAGATACACTGGCCAGCATTACACAGCTACACTGGCCAGCATTACACATCTACACCGGCCAGCATTACACATCTACACCGGCCAGCATTACACAGCTACACCGGCCAGCATTACACAGCTACACCGGCCAGCATTACACATCTACACCGGCCAGCATTACACAGATACACTGGCCAGCATTACACAGCTACACTGGCCAGCAGTACACATCTACACCGGCCAGCATTATACAGCTACACCGGCCAGCATTACACATCTACACCGGCCAGCATTACACAGCTACACCAGCCAGCATTACACATCTATACCGGCCAGCATTACACATCTACACCGGCCAGCATTACACATCTACACTGGCCAGCATTACACATCTACACCGGCCAGCATTACACATCTACACCGGCCAGCATTATACAGCTACACCGGCCAGCATTACACATCTACACCGGCCAGCATTACACAGCTACACCGGCCAGCATTACACATCTACACCGGCCAGCATTACACATCTATACCGGCCAGCATTACACATCTATACCGGCCAGCATTACACATCTACACCGGCCAGCATTACACATCTACACCGACCAGCATTACACATCTACACCGGCCAGCATTACACATCTATACCGGCCAGCATTACACATCTATACCGGCCAGCATTATACATCTATACCGGCCAGCATTACACATCTACACCGGCCAGCATTACACATCTATACCGGCCAGCATTATACATCTATACCGGCCAGCATTACACATCTACACCGGCCAGCATTATACATCTACACCGGCCAGCATTACACAGATACACTGGCCAGCATTACACATCTACACCGGCCAGCATTACACATCTACACCGGCCAGCATTACACATCTACACCGGCCAGCATTACACATCTACACCGGCCAGCATTACACATCTACACCGGCCAGCATTACACATCTACACCGGCCAGCATTACACATCTACACCGGCCAGCATTACACAGCTACACCGGCTAGCATTACACATCTACACCGGCCAGCATTACACATCTACACCGGCCAGCATTACACATCTACACCGGCCAGCATTACACAGCTACACCGGCCAGCATTACACAGCTACACCGGCCAGCATTATACAGCTACACCGGCCAGCATTACACATCTACACCGGCCAGCATTACACATCTACACTGGCCAGCATTACACAGCTACACCGGCCAGCATTACACAGCTACACCGGCCAGCATTACACATCTACACCGGCCAGCATTACACAGCTACACCGGCCAGCATTACACATCTATACCGGCCAGCATTACACAGCTACACCGGCCAGCATTACACAGCTACACCGGCCAGCATTATACAGCTACACCGGCCAGCATTACACATATACACCGGCCAGCATTACACAGCTACACCGGCCAGCATTACACATATACACCGGCCAGCATTACACATCTACACCGGCCAGCATTACACAGCTACACCGGCCAGCATTACACAGCTACACCGGCTAGCATTACACAGCTACACCGGCCAGCATTACACAGCTACACCGGCCAGCATTACACAGCTACACCGGCTAGCATTACACATCTACACCGGCCAGCATTACACATCTACACCGGCCAGCATTACACAGCTACACCGGCCAGCATTACACATCTATACCGGCCAGCATTACACATCTACACCGGCCAGCATTACACAGCTACACCGGCCAGCATTACACAGATACACTGGCCAGCATTACACAGCTACACCGGCCAGCATTACACAGATACACTGGCCAGCATTACACATCTATACCGGCCAGCATTACACAGCTACACCGGCCAGCATTACACAGCTACACCGGCCAGCATTACACAGCTACACCGGCCAGCATTACACAGCTACACTGGCCAGCATTACACATCTACACCGGCCAGCATTACACAGCTACACCGGCCAGCATTACACAGCTACACTGGCCAGCATTACACATCTACACCGGCCAGCATTACACATCTACACCGGCCAGCATTACACAGCTACACCGGCCAACATTACACATCTACACCGGCCAGCATTACACAGCTACACCGGCCAGCATTACACAGCTACACCGGCCAGCATTACACAGCTACACCGGCCAGCATTACACAGCTACACCGGCCAGCATTATACAGCTACACCGGCCAGCATTACACAGCTACACCGGCCAGCATTACACATCTACACCGGCCAGCATTATACATCTACACCGGCCAGCATTACACATCTACACCGGCCAGCATTACACATCTACACCGGCCAGCATTACACATCTACACCGGCCAGCATTACACATCTACACCGGCCAGCATTACACAGATACACTGGCCAGCATTACACAGCTACACTGGCCAGCATTACACATCTACACCGGCCAGCATTACACAGCTACACCGGCCAGCATTACACATCTACACCGGCCAGCATTACACAGCTACACCGGCCAGCATTACACAGCTATACCGGCCAGCATTACACATCTACACCGGCCAGCATTACACAGCTACACCGGCCAGCATTACACAGCTACACCGGCCAGCATTACACATCTACACCGGCCAGCATTACACAGATACACTGGCCAGCATTACACAGCTACACTGGCCAGCATTACACATCTACACCGGCCAGCATTACACATCTACACCGGCCAGCATTACACAGCTACACCGGCCAGCATTACACATCTACACCGGCCAGCATTACACATCTACACCGGCCAGCATTACACAGCTACACCGGCCAGCATTACACATCTACACCGGCCAGCATTACACATCTACACCGGCTAGCATTACACATCTACACCGGCCAGCATTACACATCTACACCGGCCAGCATTACACATCTACACCGGCCAGCATTACACATCTACACCGGCCAGCATTACACAGCTACACCGGCCAGCATTACACATCTACACCGGCCAGCATTACACATCTACACCGGCCAGCATTACACAGCTACACCGGCCAGCATTACACATCTACACCGGCCAGCATTACACATCTACACCGGCTAGCATTACACATCTACACCGGCCAGCATTATACATCTATACCGGCCAGCATTACACATCTATACCGGCCAGCATTATACATCTACACCGGCCAGAATTACACATCTACACCGGCCAGCATTACACAGCTACACCGGCCAGCATTATACATCTATACCGGCCAGCATTACACATCTATACCGGCCAGCATTATACATCTACACCGGCCAGAATTACACATCTACACCGGCCAGCATTACACAGCTACACCGGCCAGCATTACACATCTACACTGGCCAGCATTACACATCTACACCGGCCAGCATTACACATCTACACCGGCCAGCATTACACAGCTACACCGGCCAGCATTACACATCTACACCGGCCAGCATTACACATCTACACCAGCCAGCATTACACAGCTACACCGGCCAGCATTACACAGCTACACCGGCCAGCATTACACATCTACACTGGCCAGCATTACACATCTACACCGGCCAGCATTACACATCTACACCGGCCAGCATTACACATCTATACCGGCCAGCATTACACATCTACACTGGCCAGCATTACACATCTACACCGGCTAGCATGACACATCTACACCAGCCAGCATTACACAGCTACACCGGCCAGCATTACACATCTATACCGGCCAGCATTACACATCTACACCGGCCAGCATTACACATCTACACTGGCCAGCATTACACAGCTACACCGGCCAGCATTACACAGCTACACCGGCCAGCATTACACAGCTACACCGGCCAGCATTACACAGCTACACCGGCCAGCATTACACATCTACACCGGCCAGCATTACACATCTACACCGGCCAGCATTACACATCTACACTGGCCAGCATTACACATCTACACCGGCTAGCATGACACATCTACACCAGCCAGCATTACACATCTATACCGGCCAGCATTACACAGCTACACCGGCCAGCATTACACATCTATACCGGCCAGCATTACACATCTACACCGGCCAGCATTACACAGCTACACCGGCCAGCATTACACAGCTACACCGGCTAGCATTACACAGCTACACCGGCCAGCATTACACAGCTACACCGGCTAGCATTACACATCTATACCGGCCAGCATTACACATCTATACCGGCCAACATTACACAGCTACACCGGCCAGCATTACACATCTACACCGGCCAGCATTACACAGCTACACCGGCCAGCATTACACATCTATACCGGCCAGCATTACACATCTATACCGGCCAGCATTACACAGCTACACCGGCCAGCATTACACAGCTACACCGGCCAGCATTACACAGCTACACCGGCCAGCATTACACAGCTACACCAGCCAGCATTACACATCTACACCGGCCAGCATTACACAGCTACACCGGCCAGCATTACACAGCTACACCGGCCAGCATTACACAGCTACACCGGCCAGCATTACACAGCTACACCGGCCAGCATTACACATCTACACCGGCCAGCATTACACAGCTACACCGGCCAGCATTACACAGCTACACCGGCCAGCATTACACAGCTACACCGGCCAGCATTACACAGCTACACCGGCCAGCATTACACATCTACACCGGCCAGCATTACACAGCTACACCGGCCAGCATTACACAGCTACACCGGCCAGCATTACACAGCTACACCGGCCAGCATTACACAGCTACACCGGCCAGCATTACACAGCTACACCGGCCAGCATTACACAGCTACACCGGCCAGCATTACACATCTACACCGGCCAGCATTACACATCTACACAGGCCAGCATTACACAGCTACACCGGCCAGCATTACACAGCTACACCGGCCAGCATTACACAGCTACACCGGCCAGCATTACACATCTACACCGGCCAGCATTACACATCTACACCGGCCAGCATTACACATCTACACCGGCCAGCATTACACAGCTACACCGGCCAGCATTACACATCTACACCGGCCAGCATTACACATCTACACCGGCCAGCATTACACAGCTACACCGGCCAGCATTACACATCTACACCGGCCAGCATTACACATCTACACCGGCCAGCATTACACATCTATACCGGCCAGCATTATACATCTATACCGGCCAGCATTACACAGCTACACCGGCCAGCATTATACAGCTACACCGGCCAGCATTACACAGCTACACCGGCCAGCATTACACAGCTACACCGGCCAGCATTACACATCTACACTGGCCAGCATTACACAGCTACACCGGCCAGCATTACACAGCTACACCGGCCAGCATTACACAGCTACACCGGCCAGCATTACACATCTACACCGGCCAGCATTACACAGCTACACCGGCCAGCATTACACAGCTACACCGGCCAGCATTACACAGCTACACCGGCCAGCATTACACATCTACACCGGCCAGCATTACACAGATACACTGGCCAGCATTACACAGCTACACTGGCCAGCATTACACAGCTACACCGGCCAGCATTACACATCTACACCGGCCAGCATTACACATCTACACCGGCCAGCATTACACATCTACACCGGCCAGCATTACACAGCTACACCGGCCAGCATTACACAGCTACACCGGCCAGCATTACACATCTACACCGGCCAGCATTACACATCTATACCGGCCAGCATTACACAGCTACACCGGCCAGCATTACACATCTATACCGGCCAGCATTACACAGCTACACCGGCCAGCATTATACAGCTACACTGGCCAGCATTACACATCTACACCGGCCAGCATTACACAGCTACACCGGCCAGCATTACACAGCTACACCGGCCAGCATTACACAGCTACACCGGCCAGCATTACACAGCTACACCGGCCAGCATTACACATCTACACCGGCCAGCATTACACAGCTACACCGGCCAGCATTACACATCTACACCGGCCAGCATTACACAGCTACACCGGCCAGCATTACACAGCTACACCGGCCAGCATTACACATCTACACCGGCCAGCATTACACATCTACACCGGCCAGCATTACACAGCTACACCGGCCAGCATTACACATCTACACCGGCCAGCATTACACAGCTACACCGGCCAGCATTACACAGCTACACCGGCCAGCATTACACATATACACCGGCCAGCATTACACATCTACACCGGCCAGCATTACACAGCTACACCGGCCAGCATTACACAGCTACACCGGCCAGCATTACACATCTACACCGGCCAGCATTACACAGCTACACCGGCCAGCATTACACAGCTACACCGGCCAGCATTACACAGCTACACCGGCCAGCATTACACAGCTACACCGGCCAGCATTACACAGCTACACCGGCCAGCATTACACAGCTACACCGGCCAGCATTACACATCTACACCGGCCAGCATTACACATCTACACCGGCCAGCATTACACATCTACACCGGCCAGCATTACACATCTGCACCGGCCAGCATTACACAGCTACACCGGCCAGCATTACACAGCTACACCGGCCAGCATTACACAGCTACACCGGCCAGCATTACACAGCTACACCGGCCAGCATTACACAGCTACACCGGCCAGCATTACACAGCTACACCGGCCAGCATTACACATCTATACCGGCCAGCATTACACATCTATACCGGCCAGCATTATACATCTATACCGGCCAGCATTACACAGCTACACCGGCCAGCATTATACAGCTACACCGGCCAGCATTACACATCTACACCGGCCAGCATTACACATCTACACCGGCCAGCATTACACATCTACACCGGCCAGCATTACACATCTACACTGGCCAGCATTACACATCTACACCGGCCAGCATTACACATCTACACCAGCCAGCATTACACATCTATACCGGCCAGCATTACACAGCTACACCGGCCAGCATTACACAGCTACACCGGCCAGCATTACACATCTACACTGGCCAGCATTACACATCTACACCAGCCAGCATTACACATCTACACTGGCCAGCATTACACATCTACACCGGCTAGCATTACACAGCTACACCGGCCAGCATTACACATCTACACCGGCCAGCATTACACAGCTACACCGGCCAGCATTACACATCTACACCGGCCAGCATTATACAGCTACACCGGCCAGCATTACACATCTATACCGGCCAGCATTACACAGCTACACCGGCCAGCATTACACATCTACACCGGCCAGCATTATACAGCTACACTGGCCAGCATTACACATCTACACCAGCCAGCATTACACATCTACACTGGCCAGCATTACACATCTACACCGGCTAGCATTACACAGCTACACCGGCCAGCATTACACATCTACACCGGCCAGCATTACACATCTACACCGGCCAGCATTACACATCTACACCGGCCAACATTACACATCTACACCGGCCAGCATTACACATCTATACCGGCCAGCATTACACAGCTACACCGGCCAGCATTACACAGCTACACCGGCCAGCATTACACATCTACACCGGCCAGCATTACACATCTACACCGGCCAGCATTACACATCTATACCGGCCAGCATTACACATCTACACCGGCCAGCATTACACAGCTACACCGGCCAGCATTACACAGCTACACCGGCCAGCATTACACAGTCATTGTGGTTATAGTGCTGTGTCAGTCTACACTGCAGTATTGCCATTCCATTCCTCACAGATGTGGCGGCAGCGGTTTCACATGCTGTCTGTTTATGGCGGTCACTGGCCCTTTACTATCTGTGGGTGCGCCGCTTATGTTCTCCATGAATGGACATTATTTGGCTGCGTAACTCCCACAGCAGAGCGCACACAGTGCCGAGCACAACAAAGGCCGGCCATTGATGGGAGCGGCATGCCGGACCCCGACCCACACATCATACCCTGCAGCTAAGCACGGGGGGAGGAGGGAGGCGAAGCTGCAGCACACCACCTCTGCTACATGGGTCTCTAACCTTAAAGTGATCAGCCATAATCACTGAACAACCACATACTCCCATGTCACCCCAAACACCCGCATGTCACCCCAAACACCCGCATGTCACCCAAAAGCCTGCACGTCACCCCAAACACCCGCATGTCACCCAAAAGCCTGCACGTCACCCCAACACCCGCATGTCACCCTAAACACCCGCATGTCACCCTAAACACCCGCATGTCACCCCAAACACCCGCATGTCACCCAAAAGCCTGCACGTCACCCCAACACCCGCATGTCACCCTAAACACCCGCATGTCACCCTAAACACCCGCATGTCACCCCAAACACCCGCATGTCACCCAAAAGCCTGCACGTCACCCCAACATCCGCATGTCACCCTAAACGCCTGAAGTTCACTCTAAACACCCACACATCCCCCCAAACATTTCACGTCACCACAAACACACATCACCCCAAACACCCACACGTCACTCCAAACACCCGCACGTCACTCCAAACACCCGCACGTCACTCCAAACACCCGCACGTCACTCCAAACACCCGCACGTCACTCCAAACACCCGCACATCACTCCAAACAACCCTGAACCCCACCCCATCTCCTCTTTCATTCTTTCTCTGGCTCTTCTTCTCCTCTTTCCTTCTTTCCCGGGCTCTTCTTCTCCTCTTTCCTTCTTTCCCGGGCTCTTCTCCTCTTCTTTCCCAGACTCTTATCCCCTTTCCCAGACTCTTCTCCTCCTCTTTTCTTCTTTCCCGGACTCTCCTCCTTCTCTTTCCATTTTTCTCGGACTTTTCTCTTCCTCTTTCCTTCTTTCCCGGACTCTTCTCCTCCTCTTTTCCTGGCTCTCCTCCTTCTCTTTCCTTCTTTCCCAGACCCTTCTTCTCCTCTTTCCCTGGCTCTCCTCCTCCTTTTTCCTTCTTTCCAAGGCTCTTCTCCTTCTCTTTTCTTCTTTCCCGGGCTCTTCTCCTCCTCTTTCCCGGACTCTTCTCCCCCTCTTTCCCAGACTCTTCTCTTCTTTCCGTCTTTCCCGGACTCTTCTACTCTTCTTTCCCGGACTCTTTTCCCCTCTTTCCCGGACTCTTCTCCTCCTCTTTCCCGGACTCTTCTCCTCCTCCTTCCTTCTTTCCCGGACTCTTCTCCTCCTCCTCCCCGGACTCTTCCCCTCCTCTTCCCCTCTTTCCTGGACTCTTCTCCTCCTTTTTCCTTCTTTCCCGGACTCTTCTCTTCCTCTTTGCTTCTTTCCCGGACTCTTCTCCTCCTCTTTCCCTGGCTCTCCGCCTCCTCTTTCCTTCTTTCCCGGACCCTTCTCCTCTTCTTTCCCTGGCTCTCCTCCTCCTTTTTCCTTCTTTCCAAGGCTCTTCTCCTCCTCTTTCCTTCTTTACCGGGCTCTTCTCCTCTTCTTTCCCGGACTCTTCTCTCTCTCTTTCCCGGACTCTTCTGCTCTTCTTTCCGTCTTTCCCAGACTCTTCTCCTCTTCTTTCCCAGACTCTTTTCCTCCTCTTTCCGTCTTTCTCGAACTCTTCTCCTATTCTTTCCCGGACTCTTCTCTCCTCTTTCCTTCTTTCACGGACTCTTCTCCTCCTCTTCCCCTCTTTCCTGGACTCTTCTCCTCCTCTTTCCTTCTTTCCCGGACTCTTCTCCTCCTTTATCCTTCTTTCCCGGACTCTTTTCCTCCTCTTCCCCTCTTTCCTGGACTCTTCTCCTCTTCTTTCCTGCTTTCCCGGACTCTTCTCCTCCTTTTTCCTTCTTTCCTGGACTCTTCTCTTCCTCTTTGCCTCTTTCCCGGACCCTTCTCCTCCTCTTTCCCTGGCTCTCCTCCTCCTCTTTCCTTCTTTCCAAGGCACTCTTCCTCCTCTTTCTTTCTCTCCCGGGCTCTTCTCCTCCTCTTTCCCGTACTCTTCTCCCCCTCTTTCCTGGACTCTTCTCCCCCTCTTTCCCGGACTCTTCTCCCCCTCTTTCCCGGACTCTTCTCCCCCTCTTTCCCGGACTCTTCTCCCCCTCTTTCCTGGACTCATCTCCTCTTCTTTCCGTCTTTCCCAGACTCTTCTCCTCTTCTTTCCTGGACTCTTCTCTTCCTCTTTCCCGGACCCTTCTCCTCCTCTTCCCCTCTTTCCTGGACTCTTCTCCTCCTCTTTCCTTCTTTCCCAGGCTCTTCTCCTCTTCCTTCCTATTTTCCTGGACTCTTCCCCTCTTTCCTGAACTCTTCTCCTCCTCTTTCCTTCTTTCCCATGCTCTTCTCCTCCTCTTTCCTTCTTTCCCGGGCTCTTTTCCCCCTCTTTCCTGGACACTTCTCCCCCTCTTTCCTGGACTCTTCTCCTCTTCTTTCCTTCTTTCACAGGCTCTCCTGCTTCTCTTTCCTTCTTTCCCTGACTCTTCTCCTCCTCTTTCCTTCTTTTCCAGGCTCTCCTCCTCTTCTTCCCCTCTTTCCTGTACTCTTCTCCTCTTCTTTCCCGGACTTTTCTCCTCTTCTTTTCCAGACTCTTCTTCTCTTTCCTTCTTTCCCGGACTCTTCTCCTCTTCTTTCCCAGGCACTTCTCCTCCTCTTCTTCTCCTCTTTCCCGAACTCTTCTCCTCCTCTTTCCTTCTTTCCCAGGCTCTCCTCCTCTTCTTTTCCTCTTTCCCGGACTCTTCTCTTCTTTCCTTCTTTCTCGGACTCTTCTCCTCTTCTTTCCTTCTTTCCCAGACTCTTCTTCTCTTTCCTTCTTTCCCAGACTCTTCTCCTTTTCTTTCCTAGGCTCTTCTCCTCCTTTTCTTCTCCTCTTTCCCAGACTCTTCCCTTCCTCCTCTTTCCTTGTTTCCCCGGCTCTCCTTCTCTTCTTTTCCTCTTTCCCGGACTCTTCTCCTCTTCTTTCCCGGACTCTTCTTCTCTTTCCTTCTTTCCCGGACTCTTCTCCTCCTCTTCTTCTCCTCTTTCCCGGACTCTTCCCTTCCTCCTCTTTCCTTCTTTCCCAGGCTGTCCTCCTCTTCTCTTCTTTCCCGGACTCTTCTCTTCTTTCCTTCTTTCTCGGACTCTTCTCCTCTTATTTCCTTCTTTCCCAGACTCTTCTTCTCTTTCCTTCTTTCCCAGACTCTTCTCCTCTTCTTTCCCAGACTCTTCTCCTCCTCTTTCCTTCTTTTCCGGACTCTTCTCCTCCTCTTTTCCTTCTTTCCCGGACTCTTCTCCTCTTCTTTCCCGGACTCTTCTCCTCCTCTTTCCTTCTTTCCCAGGCTCTCCTCCTCTTCTTTTTCTCTTTCCCGGACTCTTCTCCTCTTCTTTCCCGGACTCTTCTTCTCTTTCCTTCTTTCCCGGACTCTTCTTCTCTTCTTTCCTAGGCTCTTCTCCTCCTTTTCCTCTCCTCTTTCCCAGACTCTTCCCTTCCTCCTCTTTCCTTCTTTCCCAGGCTGTCCTCCTCTTCTTCTCCTCTTTCCCGGACTCTTCTCTTCTTTCCCAGTTCTTTCTCGGACTCTTCTCCTCTTATTTCCTTCTTTCCCAGATTCTTCTTCTCTTTCCTTCTTTCCCAGACTCTTCTCCTCCTCTTTCCTTCTTTTCCAGACTCTTCTCCTCCTCTTTCCTTCTTTCCCGGACTCTTCTCCTCTTCTTTCCCAGACTCTTCTCTCCTCTTTCCTTCTTTCCCGGACTCTTCTCCTCTTCTTTCCCGGACTCTTCTCCTCCTCGCTCCTTCTTTCCCGGACTCTTTTCCTCTTCTTTCCCGGACTCTTCTCTTCTCTTTCCTTCTTTCCCGGACTCTTCTCTCCTCTTTCCTTCTTTCCAAGACTCTTCTCTTCTTTCCCGGACTCTGCTCCTCCTCTTTCCTTCTTTCCTGGACTCTTCTCCTCCTCTTTCCTTCTTTCCCGGACTCTTCTCCTCCTCTTTCCTTCTTTCCTGGACTCTTCTCCTCCTCTTTCCTTCTTTCCCAGACTCTTCTCCTCCTCTTTCCTTCTTTTCCAGACTCTTCTCTCCTCTTTCCTTCTTTCCCGGACTCTTCTCTTTCCTTCTTTCCTGGACTCTTCTCCTCTTCTTTCCCGGACTCTTCTCTCCTCTTTCCTTCTTTCACCGGACTCTTCTCTCCTCTTTCCTCCTTTTCCGGACTCTTCTCCTCTTCTTTCCCGGACTCTTCTCCTCCTCTCTCCTTCTTTCCCGGACTCTTCTCCTCTTCTTTCCCGGACTCTTCTCTTCTCTTTCCTTCTTTCCCAGATTCTTCTCTCCTCTATCCTTCTTTCCCGGACTCTTCTCCTCCTATTTCCTTTTTTCCCGGACTCTTCTCCTCTTCTTTCCTGGACTTTTCTCCTCCTCTTTCCTTCTTTCCCGGACTCTTCTCCTCTTCTTTCCCGGACTCTTCTCTTCTCTTTCCTTCTTTCCCAGATTCTTCTCTCTTCTTTCCTTCTTTCCCGGACTCTTCTCCTCTTCTTTCCTTCTTTCCCGGACTCTTCTCCTCCTATTTCCTTTTTTCCCGGACTCTTCTCCTCTTCTTTCCCGGACTCTTCTCCTCCTCTTTCCTTCTTTCCCGGACTCTTCTCCTCCTCTTTCCTTCTTTCCAAGGCACTTCTCCTCCTCTTTCCTTCTCTCCTGGGCTCTTCTCCTCCTATTTCCCGTACTCTTCTCCTCCTCTTTCCCGTACTCTTCTCCCCCTATTTCCTGGACTCTTCTCCCCCTCTTTCCCGGACTCTTCTCCCCCTCTTTCCCGGACTCTTCTCCCCCTCTTTCCCGGACTCATCTCCTCTTCTTTCCGTCTTTCCCAGACTCTTCTCCTCTTCATCCTGGACTCTTCTCTTCCTTCTTTCCCGGACTCTTCTCCTCTTCTTTCCCGGACTCTTCTCCTCCTCTTTCCTTCTTTCCCAGGCTCTCCTCCTCTTCTTTTTCTCTTTCCCGGACTCTTCTCCTCTTCTTTCCCGGACTCTTCTTCTCTTTCCTTCTTTCCCGGACTCTTCTCCTCTTCTTTCCTAGGCTCTTCTCCTCCTTTTCTTCTCCTCTTTCCCAGACTCTTCCCTTCCTCCTCTTTCCTTCTTTCCCAGGCTGTCCTCCTCTTCTTCTCCTCTTTCCCGGACTCTTCTCTTCTTTCCCAGTTCTTTCTCGGACTCTTCTCCTCTTATTTCCTTCTTTCCCAGACTCTTCTTCTCTTTCCTTCTTTCCCAGACTCTTCTCCTCCTCTTTCCTTCTTTTCCAGACTCTTCTCCTCCTCTTTCCTTCTTTCCCGGACTCTTCTCCTCTTCTTTCCCAGACTCTTCTCTCGTCTTTCCTTCTTTCTCGGACTCTTCTCCTCTTCTTTCCCGGACTCTTCTCCTCCTCGCTCCTTCTTTCCCGGACTCTTTTCCTCTTCTTTCCCGGACTCTTCTCTTCTCTTTCCTTCTTTCCCGGACTCTTCTCTCCTCTTTCCTTCTTTCCAAGACTCTTCTCTTCTTTCCCGGACTCTGCTCCTCCTCTTTCCTTCTTTCCTGGACTCTTCTCCTCCTCTTTTCTTCTTTCCCGGACTCTTCTCCTCCTCTTTCCTTCTTTCCTGGACTCTTCTCCTCCTCTTTCCTTCTTTCCCAGACTCTTCTCCTCCTCTTTCCTTCTTTTCCAGACTCTTCTCCTCCTCTTTCCTTCTTTCCCGGACTCTTCTCCTCTTCTTTCCCGGCCTCTTCTCTCCTCTTTCCTTCTTTCCCGGACTCTTCTCTTTCCTTCTTTCCTGGACTCTTCTCCTCTTCTTTCCCGGACTCTTCTCCTCCTCTCTCCTTCTTTCCCGGACTCTTCTCTTCTTTCCCGGACTCTTCTCTCCTCTTTCCTTCTTTCACCGGACTCTTCTCTCCTCTTTCCTCCTTTTCCGGACTCTTCTCCTCTTCTTTCCCGGACTCTTCTCCTCCTCTCTCCTTCTTTCCCGGACTCTTCTCCTCTTCTTTCCCGGACTCTTCTCTTCTCTTTCCTTCTTTCCCAGATTCTTCTCTCCTCTATCCTTCTTTCCCGGACTCTTCTCCTCCTATTTCCTTTCTCCCCGGACTCTTCTCCTCTTCTTTCCTGGACTTTTCTCCTCCTCTTTCCTTCTTTCCCGGACTCTTCTCCTCTTCTTTCCCGGACTCTTCTCTTCTCTTTCCTTCGTTCCCAGATTCTTCTCTCTTCTTTCCTTCTTTCCCGGACTCTTCTCCTCTTCTTTCCTTCTTTCCCGGACTCTTCTCCTCCTATTTCCTTTTTTCCCGGACTCTTCTCCTCTTCTTTCCCGGACTCTTCTCCTCCTCTTTCCTTCTTTCCCGGACTCTTCTCCTCCTCTTTCCTTCTTTCCAAGGCACTTCTCCTCCTCTTTCCTTCTCTCCTGGGCTCTTCTCCTCCTATTTCCCGTACTCTTCTCCTCCTCTTTCCCGTACTCTTCTCCCCCTATTTCCTGGACTCTTCTCCCCCTCTTTCCCGGACTCTTCTCCCCCTCTTTCCCGGACTCTTCTCCCCCTCTTTCCCGGACTCATCTCCTCTTCTTTCCGTCTTTCCCAGACTCTTCTCCTCTTCATCCTGGACTCTTCTCTTCCTCTTTCCTGGACTCTTCTCCTCCTCTTTCCCGGACTCTTCTACTCCTCTTTCCTTCTTTATCGGACCCTTCTCCTCCTCTTCCCCTCTTTCCTGGACTCTTCTCCTCCTCTTTCCTTCTTTCCCAGGCTCTTCTCATCTTCCTTCCTATTTTCCTGGACTCTTCTCCTCTTTCCCGGACTCTTCTCCTACTCTTTCCTTCTTTCCCAGGCTCCTCTCCTCCTCTTCCCCTCTTTCCTGAACTCTTCTCCTCCTCTTTCCTTCTTTCCCAGGCTCTTCTCCTCTTCTTTCCCGGACTCTTCTCCTCTTCTTTCCTTCTTTCACAGGCTCTCCTGCTTCTCTTTCCTTCTTTGCCGGACTCTTCTCCTCCTCTTTCCTTCTTTCCTAGGCTCTCCTCCTCTTCTTCCCCTCTTTCCTGTACTCTTCTCCTCTTCTTTCCCGGACTCTTCTCCTCTTCTTTTCCAGACTCTTCTTCTCTTTCCTTCTTTGCCGGACTCTTCTCCTCCTCTTTCCTTCTTTCCCAGGCTCTCCTCCTCTTCTTCCCCTCTTTCCGGTACTCTTCTCCTCTTCTTTCCCAGACTCTTCTCCTCTTCTTTCCCAGGCACTTCTCCTCCTCTTCTTCTCCTCTTTCCCGGACTCTTCTCCTCCTCTTTCCCAGGCTCTCCTCCTCTTCTTTTCCTCTTTCCCGGACTCTTCTCCTCTTCTTTCCTAGGCTCTTCTCCTCCTTTCCTTCTCCTCTTTCCCAGACTCTTCCCTTCCTCCTCTTTCCTTGTTTCCCCGGCTCTCCTTCTCTTCTTTTCCTCTTTCCCGGACTCTTCTCCTCTTATTTCCCGGACTCTTCTTCTCTTTTCTTCTTTCCCGGACTCTTTTCCTCCTCTTCTTCTCCTCTTTCCCGGACTCTTCCCTTCCTCCTCTTTCCTTCTTTCCCAGGCTGTCCTCCTCTTCTCTTCTTTCCCGGACTCTTCTCTTCTTTCCTTCTTTCTCGGACTCTTCTCCTCTTACTTCCTATTTTCCTGGACTCTTCTCCTCTTTCCCGGACTCTTCTCCTACTCTTTCCTTCTTTCCCAGGCTCCTCTCCTCCTCTTCCCCTCTTTCCTGAACTCTTCTCCTCCTCTTTCCTTCTTTCCCAGGCTCTTCTCCTCCTCTTTCCTTCTTTCCCGGACTCTTCTCCTCCTCTTTCCTTCTTTCCCGGACTCTTCTCCTCCTCTTTCCTTCTTTCCTGGACTCTTCTCTCCTCTTTCCCGGACTCTTCTCCTCTTCTTTCCTTCTTTCACGGACTCTTCTCCTCTTCTTTCCTTTTTCCCCGGACTCTTCTCCTCTTCTTTCCCGGACTCTTCTCCTCTTTCCTTCTTTCCCGGACTCTTCTCTCCTCTTTCCTTCTTTCCCAGACTCTTCTCTTCTTTCCTGGACTCTGCTCCTCCTCTTTCCTTCTTTCCCGGACTCTTCTCCTCCTTTTTCCTTCTTTCCCGGACTCTTCTCCTCCTCTTTCCTTCTTTCCTGGACTCTTCTCCTCCTCTTTCCTTCTTTCCCAGACTCTTCTCCTCCTCTTTCCTTCTTTCCCGGACTCTTCTCCTCTTCTTTCCCGGACTCTTCTCTCCTCTTTCCTTCTTTCCCGGACTCTTCTCTTTCCTTCTTTCCCGGACTCTTCTCCTCCTCTCTCCTTCTTTCCCGGACTCTTCTCTCCTCTTTCCTTCTTTCCCGGACTCTTCTCTCCTCTTTCCTCCTTTTCCGGACTCTTCTCCTCTTCTTTCCCGGACTCTTCTCCTCCTCTCTCCTTCTTTCCCGGACTCTTCTCCTCTTCTTTCCCGGACTCTTCTCTCCTCTTTCCTTCTTTCCCGGACTCTTCTCCTCCTATTTCCTTTTTTCCCGGACTCTTCTCCTCTTCTTTCCCGGACTTTTCTCTCCTCTTTCCTTCTTTCCCGGACTCTTCTCCTCCTATTTCCTTTTTTCCCGGACTCTTCTCCTCTTCTTTCCCGGACTCTTCTTCTCCTCTTTCCTTCTTTCCCGGACTCTTCTCCTCCTCTTTCCTTCTTTCCTGGACTCTTCTCTCCTGTTTCCTTTTTTCCCGGACTCTTCTCCTCTTCTTTCCCGGACTCTTCTCCTCCTCTTTCCTTCTTTCCCGGACTCTTCTCCTCCTCTTTCCTTCTTTCCCGGACTCTTCTCCTCCTCTTTCCTTCTTTCCTGGACTCTTCTCCTCCTCTTTGCTTCTTTCCTGGACTCTTCTCTCCTCTTTCCCGGACTCTTCTCCTCTTCTTTCCTTCTTTCACGGACTCTTCTCCTCTTCTTTCCTTTTTCCCCGGACTCTTCTCCTCTTCTTTCCCGGACTCTTCTCCTCTTTCCTTCTTTCCCGGACTCTTCTCCTCCTCTTTCCTTCTTTCCTGGACTCTTCTCCTCCTCTTTCCTTCTTTCCTGGACTTTTCTCCTCCTCTTTCCTTGTTTCCTGGACTCTTCTCCTCCTCTTTCCTTTTTTCCCGGACTCTTCTCCTCTTCTTTCCCGGACTCTTCTCCTCCTCTTTCCTTCTTTCCTGGACTATTCTCCTCCTCTTTCCTTTTTTCCCGGACTCCTCTCTTCTTTCCCGGACTCTTCTCCTCCTCTTTCCTTCTTTCCCGGACTCTTTTCCTCCTCTTTCCTTCTTTCCTGGACTCTTCTCCTCCTCTTTCCTTCTTTCCCGGACTCTTCTCCTCTTTCCTTCTTTCCTGGACTTTTCTCCTCTTTCCTTCTTTCCTGGACTCTTCTCCTCCTCTTTCCTTTTTTCCCAGACTCTTCTCCTCTTCTTTCCCAGACTCTTCTCCTCCTCTTTCCTTCTTTCCCGGACTCTTCTCCTCCTCTTTCCTTTTTTCCCGGATTCTTCTCCTCTTTTTTCCCGGACTCTTCTCCTCCTCTTTCCTTCTTTCCCGGACTCTTCTCCTCCTCTTTCCTTCTTTCCTGGACTCTTCTCCTCCTCTTTCCTTCTTTCCCGGACTCTTCTCCTCCTCTTTCCTTTTTTCCCGGACTCTTCTCCTCTTCTTTCCCGGACTCTTCTCCTCCTCTTTCCTTCTTTCCCGGACTCTTCTCCTCCTCTTTCCTTCTTTCCTGGACTCTTCTCCTCCTCTCTCCTTCTTTCCCGGACTCTTCTCCTCCTCTTCTTTCCCAGACTCTTCTCCTCTTCTTTCCCGGACTCTTCTGCTCCTCTTTCCTTTTTTCCCAGACTCTTCTCCTCTTCTTTCCCGGACTCTTCTCCTCCTCTTTCCTTTTTTTCCGGACTCTTCTCCTCTTCTTTCCCGGACTCTTCTCCTCCTCTCTCCTTCTTTCCCGGACTCTTCTTCTCTTTCCTTCTTTCCCGGACTCTTCTCCTCTTCTTTCCTAGGCTCTTCTCCTCCTTTTCTTCTCCTCTTTCCCAGACTCTTCCCTTCCTCCTCTTTCCTTGTTTCCCCGGCTCTCCTTCTCTTCTTTTCCTCTTTCCCGGACTCTTCTCCTCTTCTTTCCCGGACTCTTCTTCTCTTTTCTTCTTTCCCGGACTCTTTTCCTCCTCTTCTTCTCCTCTTTCCCGGACTCTTCCCTTCCTCCTCTTTCCTTCTTTCCCAGGCTGTCCTCCTCTTCTCTTCTTTCCCGGACTCTTCTCTTCTTTCCTTCTTTCCCGGACTCTTCTCTTCTCTTTCCTTCTTTCCCGGACTCTTCTCTCCTCTTTCCTTCTTTCCCAGACTCTTCTCTTCTTTCCTGGACTCTGCTCCTCCTCTTTCCTTCTTTCCCGGACTCTTCTCCTCCTTTTTCCTTCTTTCCCGGACTCTTCTCCTCCTCTTTCCTTCTTTCCTGGACTCTTCTCCTCCTCTTTCCTTCTTTCCCAGACTCTTCTCCTCCTCTTTCCTTCTTTCCCGGACTCTTCTCCTCTTCTTTCCCGGACTCTTCTCCTCCTCTTTCCTTCTTTTTTGGACTCTTCTCCTCCTCTCTCCTTCTTTCCCGGACTCTTCTCTCCTCTTTCCTTCTTTCCCGGACTCTTCTCTCCTCTTTCCTCCTTTTCCGGACTCTTCTCCTCTTCTTTCCCGGACTCTTCTCCTCCTCTCTCCTTCTTTCCCGGACTCTTCTCCTCTTCTTTCCCGGACTCTTCTCTCCTCTTTCCTTCTTTCCCGGACTCTTCTCCTCCTATTTCCTTTTTTCCCGGACTCTTCTCCTCTTCTTTCCCGGACTCTTCTCTCCTCTTTCCTTCTTTTCCGGACTCTTCTTCTCCAATTTCCTTTTTTCCCGGACTCTTCTCCTCTTCTTTCCCGGACTCTTCTTCTCCTCTTTCCTTCTTTCCCGGACTCTTCTCCTCCTCTTTCCTTCTTTCCTGGACTCTTCTCCTCCTCTTTCCTTCTTTCCTGGACTCTTCTCTCCTCTTTCCTTTTTTCCCGGACTCTTCTCCTCTTCTTTTCCGGACTCTTCTCCTCCTCTTTCCTTCTTTCCCGGACTCTTCTCCTCCTCTTTCCTTCTTTCCCGGACTCTTCTCCTCCTCTTTCCTTCTTTCCTGGACTCTTCTCCTCCTCTTTCCTTCTTTCCTGGACTCTTCTCTCCTCTTTCCCGGACTCTTCTCCTCTTCTTTCCTTCTTTCACGGACTCTTCTCCTCTTCTTTCCTTTTTCCCCGGACTCTTCTCCTCTTCTTTCCCGGACTCTTCTCCTCTTTCCTTCTTTCCCGGACTCTTCTCCTCCTCTTTCCTTCTTTCCTGGACTCTTCTCCTCCTCTTTCCTTCTTTCCTGGACTTTTCTCCTCCTCTTTCCTTGTTTCCTGGACTCTTCTCCTCCTCTTTCCTTTTTTCCCGGACTCTTCTCCTCTTCTTTCCCGGACTCTTCTCCTCCTCTTTCCTTCTTTCCTGGACTCTTCTCCTCCTCTTTCCTTTTTTCCCGGACTCCTCTCTTCTTTCCCGGACTCTTCTCCTCCTCTTTCCTTCTTTCCCGGACTCTTCTCCTCCTCTTTCCTTCTTTCCTGGACTCTTCTCCTTCTCTTTCCTTCTTTCCCGGACTCTTCTCCTCCTCTTTCCTTCTTTCCTGGACTTTTCTCCTCCTCTTTCCTTCTTTCCTGGACTCTTCTCCTCCTCTTTCCTTTTTTCCCGGACTCTTCTCCTCTTCTTTCCCAGACTCTTCTCCTCCTCTTTCCTTCTTTCCCGGACTCTTCTCCTCCTCTTTCCTTTTTTCCCGGATTCTTCTCCTTTTTTTCCCAGACTCTTCTCCTCTTCTTTCCTTCTTTCCCGGACTCTTCTCCTCCTCTTTCCTTCTTTCCTGGACTATTCTCCTCCTCTTTCCTTCTTTCCCGGACTCTTCTCCTCCTCTTTCCTTTTTTCCCGGACTCTTCTCCTCCTCTCTCCTTCTTTCCCGGACTCTTCTCCTCCTCTTCTTTCCCAGACTCTTCTCCTCTTCTTTCCCGGACTCTTCTGCTCCTCTTTCCTTTTTTCCCAGACTCTTCTCCTCTTCTTTCCCAGACTCTTCTCCTCCTCTTTCCTTTTTTCCCGGACTCTTCTCCTCTTCTTTCCCGGACTCTTCTCCTCCTCTTCTTTCCTGGACTCTTCTCCTCCTCTCTCCTTCTTTCCCGGACTCTTCTCCTCCTCTTCTTTCCCAGACTCTTCTCCTCTTCTTTCCCGGACTCTTCTTCTCTTTCCTTCTTTCCCGGACTCTTCTCCTCTTCTTTCCTAGGCTCTTCTCCTCCTTTTCTTCTCCTCTTTCCCAGACTCTTCCCTTCCTCCTCTTTCCTTGTTTCCCCGGCTCTCCTTCTCTTCTTCTCCTCTTTCCCGGACTCTTCCCTTCCTCCTCTTTCCTTCTTTCCCAGGCTGTCCTCCTCTTCTCTTCTTTCCCGGACTCTTCTCTTCTTTCCTTCTTTCTCGGACTCTTCTCCTCTTACTTCCTATTTTCCAGGACTCTTCTCCTCTTTCCCGGACTCTTCTCCTACTCTTTCCTTCTTTCCCAGGCTCCTCTCCTCCTCTTCCCCTCTTTCCTGAACTCTTCTCCTCCTCTTTCCTTCTTTCCCAGGCTCTTCTCCTCCTCTTTCCTTCTTTCCCGGGCTCTTCTCCCCCTCTTTCCTGGACTCTTCTCCCCCTCTTTCCTGGACTCTTCTCCCCCTCTTTCCTGGACTCTTCTCCTCTTCTTTCCTTCTTTCACAGGCTCTCCTGCTTCTCTTTCCTTCTTTGCCGGACTCTTCTCCTCCTCTCTCCTTCTTTCCTAGGCTCTCCTCCTCTTCTTCCCCTATTTCCTGTACTCTTCTCCTCTTCTTTCCCGGACTCTTCTCCTCTTCTTTTCCAGACTCTTCTTCTCTTTCCTTCTTTGCCGGACTCTTCTCCTCCTCTTTCCTTCTTTCCCAGGCTCTCCTCCTCTTCTTCCCCTCTTTCCGGTACTCTTCTCCTCTTCTTTCCCAGACTCTTCTCCTCTTCTTTCCCAGGCACTTCTCCTCCTCTTCTTCTCCTCTTTCCCGGACTCTTCTCCTCCTCTTTCCCAGGCTCTCCTCCTCTTCTTTCCCAGGCACTTCTCCTCCTTTTCTTCTCCTCTTTCCCAGACTCTTCCCTTCCTCCTCTTTCCTTGTTTCCCCGGCTCTCCTTCTCTTCTTTTCCTCTTTCCCGGACTCTTCTCCTCTTCTTTCCCGGACTCTTCTTCTCTTTCCTTCTCTCCCGGACTCTTTTCCTCCTCTTCTTCTCCTCTTTCCCGGACTCTTCCCTTCCTCCTCTTTCCTTCTTTCCCAGGCTGTCCTCCTCTTCTCTTCTTTCCCGGACTCTTCTCTTCTTTCCTTCTTTCCCGGACTCTTCTCTTCTTTCCTTCTTTCTCGGACTCTTCTCCTCTTATTTCCTTCTTTTCCAGACTCTTCTTCTCTTTCCTTCTTTCCCAGACTCTTCTCCTCTTCTTTCCCAGACTCTTCTCCTCCTCTTTCCTTCTTTCCCGGACTCTTCTCCTCTTCTTTCCCGGACTCTTCTCCTCCTCTTCTTTCCTGGACTCTTCTCCTCCTCTCTCCTTCTTTCCCGGACTCTTCTCCTCCTCTTCTTTCCCGGACTCTTCTCCTCCTCTCTCCTTCTTTCCCGGACTCTTCTCCTCTTCTTTCCCGGAATCTTCTTCTCTTTCCTTCTTTCCCGGACTCTTCTCCTCTTCTTTCCTAGGCTCTTCTCCTCCTTTTCTTCTCCTCTTTCCCAGACTCTTCCCTTCCTCCTCTTTCCTTGTTTCCCCGGCTCTCCTTCTCTTCTTCTCCTCTTTCCCGGACTCTTCCCTTCCTCCTCTTTCCTTCTTTCCCAGGCTGTCCTCCTCTTCTCTTCTTTCCCGGACTCTTCTCTTCTTTCCTTCTTTCTCGGACTCTTCTCCTCTTACTTCCTATTTTCCTGGACTCTTCTCCTCTTTCCCGGACTCTTCTCCTACTCTTTCCTTCTTTCCCAGGCTCCTCTCCTCCTCTTCCCCTCTTTCCTGAACTCTTCTCCTCCTCTTTCCTTCTTTCCCAGGCTCTTCTCCTCCTCTTTCCTTCTTTCCCGGGCTCTTCTCCCCCTCTTTCCTGGACTCTTCTCCCCCTCTTTCCTGGACTCTTCTCCCCCTCTTTCCTGGACTCTTCTCCTCTTCTTTCCTTCTTTCACAGGCTCTCCTGCTTCTCTTTCCTTCTTTGCCGGACTCTTCTCCTCCTCTTTCCTTCTTTCCTAGGCTCTCCTCCTCTTCTTCCCCTATTTCCTGTACTCTTCTCCTCTTCTTTCCCGGACTCTTCTCCTCTTCTTTTCCAGACTCTTCTTCTCTTTCCTTCTTTGCCGGACTCTTCTCCTCCTCTTTCCTTCTTTCCCAGGCTCTCCTCCTCTTCTTCCCCTCTTTCCGGTACTCTTCTCCTCTTCTTTCCCAGACTCTTCTCCTCTTCTTTCCCAGGCACTTCTCCTCCTCTTCTTCTCCTCTTTCCCGGACTCTTCTCCTCCTCTTTCCCAGGCTCTCCTCCTCTTCTTTCCCAGGCACTTCTCCTCCTTTTCTTCTCCTCTTTCCCAGACTCTTCCCTTCCTCCTCTTTCCTTGTTTCCCCGGCTCTCCTTCTCTTCTTTTCCTCTTTCCCGGACTCTTCTCCTCTTCTTTCCCGGACTCTTCTTCTCTTTCCTTCTTTCCCGGACTCTTTTCCTCCTCTTCTTCTCCTCTTTCCCGGACTCTTCCCTTCCTCCTCTTTCCTTCTTTCCCAGGCTGTCCTCCTCTTCTCTTCTTTCCCGGACTCTTCTCTTCTTTCCTTCTTTCCCGGACTCTTCTCTTCTTTCCTTCTTTCTCGGACTCTTCTCCTCTTATTTCCTTCTTTCCCAGACTCTTCTTCTCTTTCCTTCTTTCCCAGACTCTTCTCCTCTTCTTTCCCAGACTCTTCTCCTCCTCTTTCCTTCTTTCCCGGACTCTTCTCTCCTCTTTCCTTCTTTCCCGGACTCTTCTCCTCCTCTCTCCTTCTTTCCCGGACTCTTCTCTCCTCTTTCCTTCTTTCCCGGACTCTTCTCTCCTCTTTCCTCCTTTTCCGGACTCTTCTCCTCTTCTTTCCCGGACTCTTCTCCTCCTCTCTCCTTCTTTCCCGGACTCTTCTCCTCTTCTTTCCCGGACTCTTCTCTCCTCTTTCCTTCTTTCCCGGACTCTTCTCCTCCTCTTTCCTTCTTTCCCGGACTCTTCTCCTCTTCTTTCCCGGACTCTTCTCTCCTCTTTCCTTCTTTCCCGGACTCTTCTCCTCCTCGCTCCTTCTTTCCCGGACTCTTTTCCTCTTCTTTCCCGGACTCTTCTCTTCTCTTTCCTTCTTTCCCGGACTCTTCTCTCCTCTTTCCTTCTTTCCCAGACTCTTCTCTTCTTTCCTAGACTCTGCTCCTCCTCTTTCCTTCTTTCCCGGACTCTTCTCCTCCTTTTTCCTTCTTTCCCGGACTCTTCTCCTCCTCTTTCCTTCTTTCCTGGACTCTTCTCCTCCTCTTTCCTTCTTTCCCAGACTCTTCTCCTCCTCTTTCCTTCTTTCCTGGACTCTTCTCCTCCTCTTTCCTTCTTTCCCAGACTCTTCTCCTCCTCTTTCCTTCTTTTCCAGACTCTTCTCCTCCTCTTTCCTTCTTTCCCGGACTCTTCTCCTCTTCTTTCCCGGACTCTTCTCTCCTCTTTCCTTCTTTCCCGGACTCTTCTCTTTCCTTCTTTCCTGGACTCTTCTCCTCTTCTTTCCCGGACTCTTCTCCTCCTCTCTCCTTCTTTCCCGGACTCTTCTCTTCTTTCCCAGACTCTTCTCTCCTCTTTCCTTCTTTCACCGGACTCTTCTCTCCTCTTTCCTCCTTTTCCGGACTCTTCTCCTCTTCTTTCCCGGACTCTTCTCCTCCTCTCTCCTTCTTTCCCGGACTCTTCTCCTCTTCTTTCCCGGACTCTTCTCTTCTCTTTCCTTCTTTCCCAGATTCTTCTCTCCTCTATCCTTCTTTCCCGGACTCTTCTCCTCCTATTTCCTTTTTTCCCGGACTCTTCTCCTCTTCTTTCCTGGACTTTTCTCCTCCTCTTTCCTTCTTTCCCGGACTCTTCTCCTCTTCTTTCCCGGACTCTTCTCTTTCCTTCTTTCCCAGATTCTTCTCTCTTCTTTCCTTCTTTCCCGGACTCTTCTCCTCTTCTTTCCTTCTTTCCCGGACTCTTCTCCTCCTATTTCCTTTTTTCCCGGACTCTTCTCCTCTTCTTTCCCGGACTCTTCTCCTCCTCTTTCCTTCTTTCCCGGACTCTTCTCCTCCTCTTTCCTTCTTTCCAAGGCACTTCTCCTCCTCTTTCCTTCTCTCCTGGGCTCTACTCCTCCTATTTCCCGTACTCTTCTCCTCCTCTTTCCCGTACTCTTCTCCCCCTATTTCCTGGACTCTTCTCCCCCTCTTTCCCGGACTCTTCTCCCCCTCTTTCCCGGACTCTTCTCCCCCTCTTTCCCGGACTCATCTCCTCTTCTTTCCGTCTTTCCCAGACTCTTCTCCTCTTCATCCTGGACTCTTCTCTTCCTTCTTTCCCGGACTCTTCTCCTCTTCTTTCCCGGACTCTTCTCCTCCTCTTTCCTTTTTTCCCAGGCTCTCCTCCTCTTCTTTTTCTCTTTCCCGGACTCTTCTCCTCTTCTTTCCCGGACTCTTCTTCTCTTTCCTTCTTTCCCGGACTCTTCTCCTCTTCTTTCCTAGGCTCTTCTCCTCCTTTTCTTCTCCTCTTTCCCAGACTCTTCCCTTCCTCCTCTCTCCTTCTTTCCCAGGCTGTCCTCCTCTTCTTCTCCTCTTTCCCGGACTCTTCTCTTCTTTCCCAGTTCTTTCTCGGACTCTTCTCCTCTTATTTCCTTCTTTCCCAGACTCTTCTTCTCTTTCCTTCTTTCCCAGACTCTTCTCCTCCTCTTTCCTTCTTTTCCAGACTCTTCTCCTCCTCTTTCCTTCTTTCCCGGACTCTTCTCCTCTTCTTTCCCAGACTCTTCTCTCCTCTTTCCTTCTTTCCCGGACTCTTCTCCTCTTCTTTACCGGACTCTTCTCCTCCTCGCTCCTTCTTTCCTGGACTCTTTTCCTCTTCTTTCCCGGACTCTTCTCTTCTCTTTCCTTCTTTCCCGGACTCTTCTCTCCTCTTTTCTTCTTTCCAAGACTCTTCTCTTCTTTCCCGGACTCTGCTCCTCCTCTTTCCTTCTTTCCTGGACTCTTCTCCTCCTCTTTCCTTCTTTCCCGGACTCTTCTCCTCCTCTTTCCTTCTTTCCTGGACTCTTCTCCTCCTCTTTCCTTCTTTCCCAGACTCTTCTCCTCCTCTTTCCTTCTTTTCCAGACTCTTCTCCTCCTCTTTCCTTCTTTCCCGGACTCTTCTCCTCTTCTTTCCCGGACTCTTCTCTCCTCTTTCCTTCTTTCCCGGACTCTTCTCTTTCCTTCTTTCCTGGACTCTTCTCCTCTTCTTTCCCGGACTCTTCTCCTCCTCTCTCCTTCTTTCCCGGACTCTTCTCTTCTTTCCCGGACTCTTCTCTCCTCTTTCCTTCTTTCACCGGACTCTTCTCTCCTCTTTCCTCCTTTTCCGGACTCTTCTCCTCTTCTTTCCCGGACTCTTCTCCTCCTCTCTCCTTCTTTCCCGGACTCTTCTCCTCTTCTTTCCCGGACTCTTCTCTTCTCTTTCCTTCTTTCCCAGATTCTTCTCTCCTCTATCCTTCTTTCCCGGACTCTTCTCCTCCTATTTCCTTTTTTCCCGGACTCTTCTCCTCTTCTTTCCTGGACTTTTCTCCTCCTCTTTCCTTCTTTCCCGGACTCTTCTCCTCTTCTTTCCTGGACTCTTCTCTTCTCTTTCCTTCTTTCCCAGATTCTTCTCTCTTCTTTCCTTCTTTCCCGGACTCTTCTCCTCTTCTTTCCTTCTTTCCCGGACTCTTCTCCTCCTATTTCCTTTTTTCCCGGACTCTTCTCCTCTTCTTTCCCGGACTCTTCTCCTCCTCTTTCCTTCTTTCCCGGACTCTTCTCCTCCTCTTTCCTTCTTTCCAAGGCACTTCTCCTCCTCTTTCCTTCTCTCCTGGGCTCTTCTCCTCCTATTTCCCGTACTCTTCTCCTCCTTTTTCCCGTACTCTTCTCCCCCTATTTCCTGGACTCTTCTCCCCCTCTTTCCCGGACTCTTCTCCCCCTCTTTCCCGGACTCTTCTCCCCCTCTTTCCCGGACTCATCTCCTCTTCTTTCCGTCTTTCCCAGACTCTTCTCCTCTTCATCCTGGACTCTTCTCTTCCTCTTTCCTGGACTCTTCTCCTCCTCTTTCCCGGACTCTTCTACTCCTCTTTCCTTCTTTATCGGACCCTTCTCCTCCTCTTCCCCTCTTTCCTGGACTCTTCTCCTCCTCTTTCCTTCTTTCCCAGGCTCTTCTCATCTTCCTTCCTATTTTCCTGGACTCTTCTCCTCTTTCCCGGACTCTTCTCCTACTCTTTCCTTCTTTCCCAGGCTCCTCTCCTCCTCTTCCCCTCTTTCCAGAACTCTTCTCCTCCTCTTTCCTTCTTTCCCAGGCTCTTCTCCTCTTCTTTCCCGGACTCTTCTCCTCTTCTTTCCTTCTTTCACAGGCTCTCCTGCTTCTCTTTCCTTCTTTGCCGGACTCTTCTCCTCCTCTTTCCTTCTTTCCTAGGCTCTCCTCCTCTTCTTCCCCTCTTTCCTGTACTCTTCTCCTCTTCTTTCCCGGACTCTTCTCCTCTTCTTTTACAGACTCTTCTCTTTCCTTCTTTGCCGGACTCTTCTCCTCCTCTTTCCTACTTTCCCAGGCTCTCCTCCTCTTCTTCCCCTCTTTCCGGTACTCTTCTCCTCTTCTTTCCCAGACTCTTCTCCTCTTCTTTCCCAGGCACTTCTCCTCCTCTTCTTCTCCTCTTTCCCGGACTCTTCTCCTCCTCTTTCCCAGGCTCTCCTCCTCTTCTTTTCCTCTTTCCCGGACTCTTCTCCTCTTCTTTCCTAGGCTCTTCTCCTCCTTTCCTTCTCCTCTTTCCCAGACTCTTCCCTTCCTCCTCTTTCCTTGTTTCCCCGGCTCTCCTTCTCTTCTTTTCCTCTTTCCCGGACTCTTCTCCTCTTCTTTCCCGGACTCTTCTTCTCTTTTCTTCTTTCCCGGACTCTTTTCCTCCTCTTCTTCTCCTCTTTCCCGGACTCTTCCCTTCCTCCTCTTTCCTTCTTTCCCAGGCTGTCCTCCTCTTCTCTTCTTTCCCGGACTCTTCTCTTCTTTCCTTCTTTCTCGGACTCTTCTCCTCTTACTTCCTATTTTCCTGGACTCTTCTCCTCTTTCCCGGACTCTTCTCCTACTCTTTCCTTCTTTCCCAGGCTCCTCTCCTCCTCTTCCCCTCTTTCCTGAACTCTTCTCCTCCTCTTTCCTTCTTTCCCAGGCTCTTCTCCTCCTCTTTCCTTCTTTCCCGGACTCTTCTCCTCCTCTTTCCTTCTTTCCCGGACTCTTCTCCTCCTCTTTCCTTCTTTCCTGGACTCTTCTCTCCTCTTTCCCGGACTCTTCTCCTCTTCTTTCCTTCTTTCACGGACTCTTCTCCTCTTCTTTCCTTTTTCCCCGGACTCTTCTCCTCTTCTTTCCCGGACTCTTCTCCTCTTTCCTACTTTCCCGGACTCTTCTCTTCTCTTTCCTTCTTTCCAGGACTCTTCTCTCCTCTTTCCTTCTTTCCCAGACTCTTCTCTTCTTTCCTGGACTCTGCTCCTCCTCTTTCCTTCTTTCCCGGACTCTTCTCCTCCTTTTTCCTTCTTTCCCGGACTCTTCTCCTCCTCTTTCCTTCTTTCCTGGACTCTTCTCCTCCTCTTTCCTTCTTTCCCAGACTCTTCTCCTCCTCTTTCTTTCTTTCCCGGACTCTTCTCCTCTTCTTTCCCGGACTCTTCTCTCCTCTTTCCTTCTTTCCCGGACTCTTCTCTTTCCTTCTTTCCCAGACTCTTCTCCTCCTCTCTCCTTCTTTCCCGGACTCTTCTCTCCTCTTTCCTTCTTTCCCGGACTCTTCTCTCCTCTTTCCTCCTTTTCCGGACTCTTCTCCTCTTCTTTCCCGGACTCTTCTCCTCCTATCTCCTTCTTTCCCGGACTCTTCTCCTCTTCTTTCCCGGACTCTTCTCCTCCTCTTTCCTTCTTTCCCGGACTCTTCTCCTCTACTTTCCCGGACTCTTCTCTCCTCTTTCCTTCTTTCCCGGACTCTTCTCCTCCTATTTCCTTTTTTCCCGGACTCTTCTCCTCTTCTTTCCCGGACTCTTCTTCTCCTCTTTCCTTCTTTCCCGGACTCTTCTCCTCCTCTTTCCTTCTTTCCTGGACTCTTCTCTCCTCTTTCCTTTTTTCCCGGACTCTTCTCCTCTTCTTTCCCGGACTCTTCTCCTCCTCTTTCCTTCTTTCCCGGACTCTTCTCCTCCTCTTTCCTTCTTTCCCGGACTCTTCTCCTTCTCTTTCCTTCTTTCCTGGACTCTTCTCCTCCTCTTTGCTTCTTTCCTGGACACTTCTCTCCTCTTTCCCGGACTCTTCTCCTCTTTATTCCTTCTTTCACGGACTCTTCTCCTCTTCTTTCCTTTTTCCCCGGACTCTTCTCCTCTTCTTTCCCGGACTCTTCTCCTCTTTCCTTCTTTCCCGGACTCTTCTCCTCCTCTTTCCTTCTTTCCTGGACTCTTCTCCTCCTCTTTCCTTCTTTCCTGGACTTTTCTCCTCCTCTTTCCTTGTTTCCTGGACTCTTCTCCTCCTCTTTCCTTTTTTCCCGGACTCTTCTCCTCTTCTTTCCCGGACTCTTCTCCTCCTCTTTCCTTCTTTCCTGGACTCTTCTCCTCCTCTTTCCTTTTTTCCCGGACTCCTCTCTTCTTTCCCGGACTCTTCTCCTCCTCTTTCCTTCTTTCCCAGACTCTTTTCCTCCTCTTTCCTTCTTTCCTGGACTCTTCTCCTCCTCTTTCCTTCTTTCCCGGACTCTTCTCCTCCTCTTTCCTTCTTTCCTGGACTTTTCTCCTCTTTCCTTCTTTCCTGGACTCTTCTCCTCCTCTTTCCTTTTTTCCCGGACTCTTCTCCTCTTCTTTCCCAGACTCTTCTCCTCCTCTTTCCTTCTTTCCCGGACTCTTCTCCTCCTCTTTCCTTTTTTCCCGGATTCTTCTCCTCTTTTTTCCCAGACTTTTCTCCTCCTCTTTCCTTCTTTCCCGGACTCTTCTCCTCATCTTTCCTTCTTTCCTGGACTCTTCTCCTCCTCTTTCCTTCTTTCCCGGACTCTTCTCCTCCTCTTTCCTTTTTTCCCGGACTCTTCTCCTCTTCTTTCCCGGACTCTTCTCCTCCTCTTTCCTTCTTTCCCGGACTCTTCTCCTCCTCTTTCCTTCTTTCCTGGACTCTTCTCCTCCTCTCTCCTTCTTTCCCGGACGCTTCTCCTCCTCTTCTTTCCCAGACTCTTCTCCTCTTCTTTCCCGGACTCTTCTGCTCCTCTTTCCTTCTTTCCCGGACTCTTCTCCTCCTCTTCTTTCCCAGACTCTTCTCCTCTTCTTTCCCGGACTCTTCTTCTCTTTCCTTCTTTCCCGGACTCTTCTCCTCTTCTTTCCTAGGCTCTTCTCCTCCTTTTCTTCTCCTCTTTCCCAGACTCTTCCCTTCCTCCTCTTTCCTTCTTTCCCAGGCTGTCCTCCTCTTCTCTTCTTTCCCGGACTCTTCTCTTCTTTCCTTCTTTCCCGGACTCTTCTCTTCTCTTTCCTTCTTTCCCGGACTCTTCTCTCCTCTTTCCTTCTTTCCCAGACTCTTCTCTTCTTTCCTGGACTCTGCTCCTCCTCTTTCCTTCTTTCCCGGACTCTTCTCCTCCTTTTTCCTTCTTTCCCGGACTCTTCTCCTCCTCTTTCCTTCTTTCCTGGACTCTTCTCCTCCTCTTTCCTTCTTTCCCAGACTCTTCTCCTCCTCTTTCCTTCTTTCCCGGACTCTTCTCCTCTTCTTTCCCGGACTCTTCTCCTCCTCTTTCCTTCTTTCCTGGACTCTTCTCCTCCTCTCTCCTTCTTTCCCGGACTCTTCTCTCCTCTTTCCTTCTTTCCCGGACTCTTCTCTCCTCTTTCCTCCTTTTCCGGACTCTTCTCCTCTTCTTTCCCGGACTCTTCTCCTCCTCTCTCCTTCTTTCCCGGACTCTTCTCCTCTTCTTTCCCGGACTCTTCTCTCCTCTTTCCTTCTTTCCCGGACTCTTCTCCTCCTATTTCCTTTTTTCCCGGACTCTTCTCCTCTTCTTTCCCGGACTCTTCTCTCCTCTTTCCTTCTTTTCCGGACTCTTCTCCTCCTATTTCCTTTTTTCCCGGAATCTTCTCCTCTTCTTTCCCGGACTCTTCTTCTCCTCTTTCCTTCTTTCCCGGACTCTTCTCCTCCTCTTTCCTTCTTTCCTGGACTCTTCTCCTCCTCTTTCCTTCTTTCCTGGACTCTTCTCTCCTCTTTCCTTTTTTCCCGGACTCTTCTCCTCTTCTTTCCCGGACTCTTCTCCTCCTCTTTTCTTCTTTCCCGGACTCTTCTCCTCCTCTTTCCTTCTTTCCCGGACTCTTCTCCTCCTCTTTCCTTCTTTCCTGGACTCTTCTCCTCCTCTTTCCTTCTTTCCTGGACTCTTCTCTCCTCTTTCCCGGACTCTTCTCCTCTTCTTTCCTTCTTTCATGGACTCTTCTCCTCTTCTTTCCTTTTTCCCCGGACTCTTCTCCTCTTCTTTCCCGGACTCTTCTCCTCTTTCCTTCTTTCCCGGACTCTTCTCCTCCTCTTTCCTTCTTTCCTGGACTCTTCTCCTCCTCTTTCCTTCTTTCCTGGACTTTTCTCCTCCTCTTTCCTTGTTTCCTGGACTCTTCTCCTCCTCTTTCCTTTTTTCCCGGACTCTTCTCCTCTTCTTTCCCGGACTCTTCTCCTCCTCTTTCCTTCTTTCCTGGACTCTTCTCCTCCTCTTTCCTTTTTTCCCGGACTCCTCTCTTCTTTCCCGGACTCTTCTCCTCCTCTTTCCTTCTTTCCCGGACTCTTCTCCTCCTCTTTCCTTCTTTCCTGGACTCTTCTCCTCCTCTTTCCTTCTTTCCCGGACTCTTCTCCTCCTCTTTCCTTCTTTCCTGGACTCTTCTCCTCCTCTTTCCTTTTTTCCCGTACTCTTCTCCTCTTCTTTCCCAGACTCTTCTCCTCCTCTTTCCTTCTTTCCCGGACTCTTCTCCTCCTCTTTCCTTTTTTCCCGGATTCTTCTCCTTTTTTTTCCCAGACTCTTCTCCTCTTCTTTCCTTCTTTCCCGGACTCTTCTCCTCCTCTTTCCTTCTTTCCTGGACTCTTCTCCTCCTCTTTCCTTCTTTCCCGGACTCTTCTCCTCCTCTTTCCTTTTTTCCCGGACTCTTCTCCTCCTCTCTCCTTCTTTCCCGGACTCTTCTCCTCCTCTTTCCTTCTTTCCTGGACTCTTCTCCTCCTCTTTCCTTCTTTCCCGGACTCTTCTCCTCCTCTTTCCTTTTTTCCCGGACTCTTCTCCTCCTCTCTCCTTCTTTCCTGGACTCTTCTCCTCCTCTTCTTTCCCAGACTCTTCTCCTCTTCTTTCCCGGACTCTTCTCCTCCTCTTTCCTTTTTTCCCGGACTCTTCTCCTCTTCTTTCCCGGACTCTTCTCCTCCTCTCTCCTTCTTTCCCGGACTCTTCTCCTCCTCTTCTTTCCCAGACTCTTCTCCTCTTCTTTCCCGGACTCTTCTTCTCTTTCCTTCTTTCCCGGACTCTTCTCCTCTTCTTTCCTAGGCTCTTCTCCTCCTTTTCTTCTCCTCTTTCCCAGACTCTTCCCTTCCTCCTCTTTCCTTGTTTCCCCGGCTGTCCTCCTCTTCTCTTCTTTCCCGGACTCTTCTCTTCTTTCCTTCTTTCTCGGACTCTTCTCCTCTTACTTCCTATTTTCCTGGACTCTTCTCCTCTTTCCCGGACTCTTCTCCTACTCTTTCCTTCTTTCCCAGGCTCCTCTCCTCCTCTTCCCCTCTTTCCTGAACTCTTCTCCTCCTCTTTCCTTCTTTCCCAGGCTCTTCTCCTCCTCTTTCCTTCTTTCCCGGGCTCTTCTCCCCCTCTTTCCTGGACTCTTCTCCCCCTCTTTCCTGGACTCTTCTCCCCCTCTTTCCTGGACTCTTCTCCTCTTCTTTCCTTCTTTCACAGGCTCTCCTGCTTCTCTTTCCTTCTTTGCCGGACTCTTCTCCTCCTCTTTCCTTCTTTCCTAGGCTCTCCTCCTCTTCTTCCCCTATTTCCTGTACTCTTCTCCTCTTCTTTCCCGGACTCTTCTCCTCTTCTTTTCCAGACTCTTCTTCTCTTTCCTTCTTTGCCGGACTCTTCTCCTCCTCTTTCCTTCTTTCCCAGGCTCTCCTCCTCTTCTTCCCCTCTTTCCGGTACTCTTCTCCTCTTCTTTCCCAGACTCTTCTCCTCTTCTTTCCCAGGCACTTCTCCTCCTCTTCTTCTCCTCTTTCCCGGACTCTTCTCCTCCTCTTTCCCAGGCTCTCCTCCTCTTCTTTTCCTCTTTCCCGGACTCTTCTCCTCTTCTTTCCTAGGCTCTTCTCCTCCTTTTCTTCTCCTCTTTCCCAGACTCTTCCCTTCCTCCTCTTTCCTTGTTTCCCCGGCTCTCCTTCTCTTCTTTTCCTCTTTCCCGGACTCTTCTCCTCTTCTTTCCCGGACTCTTCTTCTCTTTCCTTCTTTCCCGGACTCTTTTCCTCCTCTTCTTCTCCTCTTTCCCGGACTCTTCCCTTCCTCCTCTTTCCTTCTTTCCCAGGCTGTCCTCCTCTTCTCTTCTTTCCCGGACTCTTCTCTTCTTTCCTTCTTTCCCGGACTCTTCTCTTCTTTCCTTCTTTCTCGGACTCTTCTCCTCTTATTTCCTTCTTTCCCAGACTCTTCTTCTCTTTCCTTCTTTCCCAGACTCTTCTCCTCTTCTTTCCCAGACTCTTCTCCTCCTCTTTCCTTCTTTCCCGGACTCTTCTCTCCTCTTTCCTTCTTTCCCGGACTCTTCTCCTCCTCTCTCCTTCTTTCCCGGACTCTTTTCCTCTTCTTTCCCGGACTCTTCTCTTCTCTTTCCTTCTTTCCCGGACTCTTCTCTCCTCTTTCCTTGTTTCCCAGACTCTTCTCTTCTTTCCTGGACTCTGCTCCTCCTCTTTCCTTCTTTCCCGGACTCTTCTCCTCCTTTTTCCTTCTTTCCCGGACTCTTCTCCTCCTCTTTCCTTCTTTCCTGGACTCTTCTCCTCCTCTTTCCTTCTTTCCTGGACTCTTCTCCTCCTCTTTCCTTCTTTCCCAGACTCTTCTCCTCCTCTTTCCTTCTTTCCCGGACTCTTCTCCTCTTCTTTCCCGGACTCTTCTCTCCTCTTTCCTTCTTTCCCGGACTCTTCTCTTTCCTTCTTTCCCGGACTCTTCTCCTCCTCTCTCCTTCTTTCCCGGACTCTTCTCTCCTCTTTCCTTCTTTCCCGGACTCTTCTCTCCTCTTTCCTCCTTTTCCGGACTCTTCTCCTCTTCTTTCCCGGACTCTTCTCCTCCTCTCTCCTTCTTTCCCGGACTCTTCTCCTCTTCTTTCCCGGACTCTTCTCTCCTCTTTCCTTCTTTCCCGGACTCTTCTCCTCCTCTTTCCTTCTTTCCCGGACTCTTCTCCTCTTCTTTCCCGGACTCTTCTCTCCTCTTTCCTTCTTTCCCGGACTCTTCTCCTCCTCGCTCCTTCTTTCCCGGACTCTTTTCCTCTTCTTTCCCGGACTCTTCTCTTCTCTTTCCTTCTTTCCCGGACTCTTCTCTCCTCTTTCCTTCTTTCCCAGACTCTTCTCTTCTTTCCTAGACTCTGCTCCTCCTCTTTCCTTCTTTCCCGGACTCTTCTCCTCCTTTTTCCTTCTTTCCCGGACTCTTCTCCTCCTCTTTCCTTCTTTCCTGGACTCTTCTCCTCCTCTTTCCTTCTTTCCCAGACTCTTCTCCTCCTCTTTCCTTCTTTCCCGGACTCTTCTCCTCTTCTTTCCCGGACTCTTCTCTCCTCTTTCCTTCTTTCCCGGACTCTTCTCTTTCCTTCTTTACCGGACTCTTCTCCTCCTCTCTCCTTCTTTCCCGGACTCTTCTCTCCTCTTTCCTTCTTTCCCGGACTCTTCTCTCCTCTTTCCTCCTTTTCCGGACTCTTCTCCTCTTCTTTCCCGGACTCTTCTCCTCCTCTCTTCTTCTTTCCCGGACTCTTCTCCTCTTCTTTCCCGGACTCTTCTCTCCTCTTTCCTTCTTTCCCGGACTCTTCTCCTCCTATTTCCTTTTTTCCCGGACTCTTCTCCTCTTCTTTCCCGGACTCTTCTTCTCCTCTTTCCTTCTTTCCCGGACTCTTCTCCTCCTCTTTCCTTCTTTCCTGGACTCTTCTCCTCCTCTTTCCTTCTTTCCTGGACTCTTCTCTCCTCTTTCCTTTTTTCCCGGACTCTTCTCCTCTTCTTTCCCGGACTCTTCTCCTCCTCTTTCCTTCTTTCCCGGACTCTTCTCCTCCTCTTTCCTTCTTTCCCGGACTCTTCTCCTCCTCTTTCCTTCTTTCCTGGACTCTTCTCCTCCTCTTTCCTTCTTTCCTGGACTCTTCTCTCCTCTTTCCCGGACTCTTCTCCTCTTCTTTCCTTCTTTCACGGACTCTTCTCCTCTTCTTTCCTTTTTCCCCGGACTCTTCTCCTCTTCTTTCCCGGACTCTTCTCCTCTTTCCTTCTTTCCCGGACTCTTCTCTTCTCTTTCCTTCTTTCCCGGACTCTTCTCTCCTCTTTCCTTCTTTCCCAGACTCTTGTCTTCTTTCCTGGACTCTGCTCCTCCTCTTTCCTTCTTTCCCGGACTCTTCTCCTCCTTTTTCCTTCTTTCCCGGACTCTTCTCCTCCTCTTTCCTTCTTTCCTGGACTCTTCTCCTCCTCTTTCCTTCTTTCCCAGACTCTTCTCCTCCTCTTTCCTTCTTTCCCGGACTCTTCTCCTCTTCTTTCCCGGACTCTTCTCTCCTCTTTCCTTCTTTCCCGGACTCTTGTCTCCTCTTTCCTTCTTTCCCGGACTCTTCTCTTTCCTTCTTTCCCGGACTCTTCTCCTCCTCTCTCCTTCTTTCCCGGACTCTTCTCTCCTCTTTCCTTCTTTCCTGGACTCTTCTCTCCTCTTTCCTCCTTTTCCGGACTCTTCTCCTCTTCTTTCCCGGACTCTTCTCCTCCTCTCTCCTTCTTTCCCGGACTTTTCTCCTCTTCTTTCCCGGACTCTTCTCTCCTCTTTCCTTCTTTCCCGGACTCTTCTCCTGCTATTTCCTTTTTTCCTGGACTCTTCTCCTCCTCTTTCCTTCTGTCCCAGACTCTTCTCCTCCTCTTTCCTTCTTTCCCAGACTCTTCTCTTCTTTCCTGGACTCTGCTCCTCCTCTTTCCTTCTTTCCCGGACTCTTCTCCTCCTTTTTCCTTCTTTCCCGGACTCTTCTCCTCCTCTTTCCTTCTTTCCTGGACTCTTCTCCTCCTCTTTCCTTCTTTCCCAGACTCTTCTCCTCCTCTTTCCTTCTTTCCCGGACTCTTCTTCTCTTCTTTCCCGGACTCTTCTCTCCTCTTTCCTTCTTTCCCGGACTCTTCTCTCCTCTTTCCTTCTTTCCCGGACTCTTCTCTTTCCTTCTTTCCCGGACTCTTCTCCTCCTCTCTCCTTCTTTCCCGGACTCTTCTCTCCTCTTTCCTTCTTTCCTGGACTCTTCTCTCCTCTTTCCTCCTTTTCCGGACTCTTCTCCTCTTCTTTCCCGGACTCTTCTCCTCCTCTCTCCTTCTTTCCCGGACTCTTCTCCTCTTCTTTCCCGGACTCTTCTCTCCTCTTTCCTTCTTTCCCGGACTCTTCTCCTCCTATTTCCTTTTTTCCCTGACTCTTCTCCTCTTCTTTCCCGGACTCTTCTCTCCTTTTTCCTTCTTTCCCGGACTCTTCTCCTCCTTTTTCCTTCTTTCCCGGACTCTTCTCCTCCTCTTTCCTTCTTTCCTGGACTCTTCTCCTCCTCTTTCCTTCTTTCCCAGACTCTTCTCCTCCTCTTTCCTTCTTTCCCAGACTCTTCTCCTCCTCTTTCCTTCTTTCCCGGACTCTTCTCCTCTTACTTCCTATTTTCCTGGACTCTTCTCCTCTTTCCCGGACTCTTCTCCTACTCTTTCCTTCTTTCCCAGGCTCCTCTCCTCCTCTTCCCCTCTTTCCTGAACTCTTCTCCTCCTCTTTCCTTCTTTCCCAGGCTCTTCTCCTCCTCTTTCCTTCTTTCCCGGGCTCTTCTCCCCCTCTTTCCTGGACTCTTCTCCCCCTCTTTCCTGGACTCTTCTCCCCCTCTTTCCTGGACTCTTCTCCTCTTCTTTCCTTCTTTCACAGGCTCTCCTGCTTCTCTTTCCTTCTTTGCCGGACTCTTCTCCTCCTCTTTCCTTCTTTCCTAGGCTCTCCTCCTCTTCTTCCCCTATTTCCTGTACTCTTCTCCTCTTCTTTCCCGGACTCTTCTCCTCTTCTTTTCCAGACTCTTCTTCTCTTTCCTTCTTTGCCGGACTCTTCTCCTCCTCTTTCCTTCTTTCCCAGGCTCTCCTCCTCTTCTTCCCCTCTTTCCGGTACTCTTCTCCTCTTCTTTCCCAGACTCTTCTCCTCTTCTTTCCCAGGCACTTCTCCTCCTCTTCTTCTCCTCTTTCCCGGACTCTTCTCCTCCTCTTTCCCAGGCTCTCCTCCTCTTCTTTTCCTCTTTCCCGGACTCTTCTCCTCTTCTTTCCTAGGCTCTTCTCCTCCTTTTCTTCTCCTCTTTCCCAGACTCTTCCCTTCCTCCTCTTTCCTTGTTTCCCCGGCTCTCCTTCTCTTCTTCTCCTCTTTCCCGGACTCTTCTCCTCTTCTTTCCCGGACTCTTCTTCTCTTTCCTTCTTTCCCGGACTCTTTTCCTCCTCTTCTTCTCCTCTTTCCCGGACTCTTCCCTTCCTCCTCTTTCCTTCTTTCCCAGGCTGTCCTCCTCTTCTCTTCTTTCCCGGACTCTTCTCTTCTTTCCTTCTTTCCCGGACTCTTCTCTTCTTTTCTTCTTTCTCGGACTCTTCTCCTCTTATTTCCTTCTTTCCCAGACTCTTCTTCTCTTTCCTTCTTTCCCAGACTCTTCTCCTCTTCTTTCCCAGACTCTTCTCCTCCTCTTTCCTTCTTTCCCGGACTCTTCTCTCCTCTTTCCTTCTTTCCCGGACTCTTCTCCTCCTCTCTCCTTCTTTCCCGGACTCTTTTCCTCTTCTTTCCCGGACTCTTCTCTTCTCTTTCCTTCTTTCCCGGACTCTTCTCTCCTCTTTCCTTGTTTCCCAGACTCTTCTCTTCTTTCCTGGACTCTGCTCCTCCTCTTTCCTTCTTTCCCGGACTCTTCTCCTCCTTTTTCCTTCTTTCCCGGACTCTTCTCCTCCTCTTTCCTTCTTTCCTGGACTCTTCTCCTCCTCTTTCCTTCTTTCCTGGACTCTTCTCCTCCTCTTTCCTTCTTTCCCAGACTCTTCTCCTCCTCTTTCCTTCTTTCCCGGACTCTTCTCCTCTTCTTTCCCGGACTCTTCTCTCCTCTTTCCTTCTTTCCCGGACTCTTCTCTTTCCTTCTTTCCCGGACTCTTCTCCTCCTCTCTCCTTCTTTCCCGGACTCTTCTCTCCTCTTTCCTTCTTTCCCGGACTCTTCTCTCCTCTTTCCTCCTTTTCCGGACTCTTCTCCTCTTCTTTCCCGGACTCTTCTCCTCCTCTCTCCTTCTTTCCCGGACTCTTCACCTCTTCTTTCCCGGACTCTTCTCTCCTCTTTCCTTCTTTCCCGGACTCTTCTCCTCCTCTTTCCTTCTTTCCCGGACTCTTCTCCTCTTCTTTCCCGGACTCTTCTCTCCTCTTTCCTTCTTTCCCGGACTCTTCTCCTCCTCGCTCCTTCTTTCCCGGACTCTTTTCCTCTTCTTTCCCGGACTCTTCTCTTCTCTTTCCTTCTTTCCCGGACTCTTCTCTCCTCTTTCCTTCTTTCCCAGACTCTTCTCTTCTTTCCTAGACTCTGCTCCTCCTCTTTCCTTCTTTCCCGGACTCTTCTCCTCCTTTTTCCTTCTTTCCCGGACTCTTCTCCTCCTCTTTCCTTCTTTCCTGGACTCTTCTCCTCCTCTTTCCTTCTTTCCCAGACTCTTCTCCTCCTCTTTCCTTCTTTCCCAGACTCTTCTCCTCTTCTTTCCCGGACTCTTCTCTCCTCTTTCCTTCTTTCCCGGACTCTTCTCTTTCCTTCTTTACCGGACTCTTCTCCTCCTCTCTCCTTCTTTCCCGGACTCTTCTCTCCTCTTTCCTTCTTTCCCGGACTCTTCTCTCCTCTTTCCTCCTTTTCCGGACTCTTCTCCTCTTCTTTCCCGGACTCTTCTCCTCCTCTCTTCTTCTTTCCCGGACTCTTCTCCTCTTCTTTCCCGGACTCTTCTCTCCTCTTTCCTTCTTTCCCGGACTCTTCTCCTCCTATTTCCTTTTTTCCCGGACTCTTCTCCTCTTCTTTCCCGGACTCTTCTTCTCCTCTTTCCTTCTTTCCCGGACTCTTCTCCTCCTCTTTCCTTCTTTCCTGGACTCTTCTCCTCCTCTTTCCTTCTTTCCTGGACTCTTCTCTCCTCTTTCCTTTTTTCCCGGACTCTTCTCCTCTTCTTTCCCGGACTCTTCTCCTCCTCTTTCCTTCTTTCCCGGACTCTTCTCCTCCTCTTTCCTTCTTTCCCGGACTCTTCTCCTCCTCTTTCCTTCTTTCCTGGACTCTTCTCCTCCTCTTTCCTTCTTTCCGGGACTCTTCTCTCCTCTTTCCCGGACTCTTCTCCTCTTCTTTCCTTCTTTCACGGACTCTTCTCCTCTTCTTTCCTTTTTCCCCGGACTCTTCTCCTCTTCTTTCCCGGACTCTTCTCCTCTTTCCTTCTTTCCCGGACTCTTCTCTTCTCTTTCCTTCTTTCCCGGACTCTTCTCTCCTCTTTCCTTCTTTCCCAGACTCTTGTCTTCTTTCCTGGACTCTGCTCCTCCTCTTTCCTTCTTTCCCGGACTCTTCTCCTCCTTTTTCCTTCTTTCCCGGACTCTTCTCCTCCTCTTTCCTTCTTTCCTGGACTCTTCTCCTCCTCTTTCCTTCTTTCCCAGACTCTTCTCCTCCTCTTTCCTTCTTTCCCGGACTCTTCTCCTCTTCTTTCCCGGACTCTTCTCTCCTCTTTCCTTCTTTCCCGGACTCTTCTCTCCTCTTTCCTTCTTTCCCGGACTCTTCTCTTTCCTTCTTTCCCGGACTCTTCTCCTCCTCTCTCCTTCTTTCCCGGACTCTTCTCTCCTCTTTCCTTCTTTCCTGGACTCTTCTCTCCTCTTTCCTCCTTTTCCGGACTCTTCTCCTCTTCTTTCCCGGACTCTTCTCCTCCTCTCTCCTTCTTTCCCGGACTTTTCTCCTCTTCTTTCCCGGACTCTTCTCTCCTCTTTCCTTCTTTCCCGGACTCTTCTCCTGCTATTTCCTTTTTTCCTGGACTCTTCTCCTCCTCTTTCCTTCTGTCCCAGACTCTTCTCCTCCTCTTTCCTTCTTTCCCAGACTCTTCTCTTCTTTCCTGGACTCTGCTCCTCCTCTTTCCTTCTTTCCCGGACTCTTCTCCTCCTTTTTCCTTCTTTCCCGGACTCTTCTCCTCCTCTTTCCTTCTTTCCTGGACTCTTCTCCTCCTCTTTCCTTCTTTCCCAGACTCTTCTCCTCCTCTTTCCTTCTTTCCCGGACTCTTCTTCTCTTCTTTCCCGGACTCTTCTCTCCTCTTTCCTTCTTTCCCGGACTCTTCTCTCCTCTTTCCTTCTTTCCCGGACTCTTCTCTTTCCTTCTTTCCCGGACTCTTCTCCTCCTCTCTCCTTCTTTCCCGGACTCTTCTCTCCTCTTTCCTTCTTTCCTGGACTCTTCTCTCCTCTTTCCTCCTTTTCCGGACTCTTCTCCTCTTCTTTCCCGGACTCTTCTCCTCCTCTCTCCTTCTTTCCCGGACTCTTCTCCTCTTCTTTCCCGGACTCTTCTCTCCTCTTTCCTTCTTTCCTGGACTCTTCTCCTCCTATTTCCTTTTTTCCCGGACTCTTCTCCTCTTCTTTCCCGGACTCTTCTCTCCTTTTTCCTTCTTTCCCGGACTCTTCTCCTCCTTTTTCCTTCTTTCCCGGACTCTTCTCCTCCTCTTTCCTTCTTTCCTGGACTCTTCTCCTCCTCTTTCCTTCTTTCCCAGACTCTTCTCCTCCTCTTTCCTTCTTTCCCAGACTCTTCTCCTCCTCTTTCCTTCTTTCCCGGACTCTTCTCCTCTTCTTTCCCGGACTCTTCTCTCCTCTTTCCTTCTTTCCCGGACTCTTCTCTCCTCTTTCCTTCTTTCCCGGACTCTTCTCTTTCCTTCTTTCCCGGACTCTTCTCCTCCTCTTTCCTTCTTTCCTGGACTCTTCTCTCCTCTTTCCTCCTTTTCCGGACTCTTCTCCTCTTCTTTCCCGGACTCTTCTCCTCCTCTCTCCTTCTTTCCCGGACTCTTCTCCTCTTCTTTCCCGGACTCTTCTCTCCTCTTTCCTTCTTTCCCGGACTCTTCTCCTCCTATTTCCTTTTTTCCCGGACTCTTCTCCTCTTCTTTCCCGGACTCTTCTCTCCTCTTTCCTTCTTTCCCGGACTCTTCTCCTCCTATTTCCTTTTTTCCCGGACTCTTCTCCTCTTCTTTCCCGGACTCTTCTTCTCCTCTTTCCCGGACTCTTCTCCTCCTCTTTCCTTCTTTCCTGGACTCTTCTCCTCCTCTTTCCTTCTTTCCTGGACTCTTCTCTCCTCTTTCCTTTTTTCCCGGACTCTTCTCCTCTTCTTTCCCGGACTCTTCTCCTCCTCTTTCCTTCTTTCCCGGACTCTTCTCCTCCTCTTTCCTTCTTTCCCGGACTCTTCTCCTCCTCTTTCCTTCTTTCCTGGACTCTTCTCCTCCTCTTTCCTTCTTTCCTGGACTCTTCTCTCCTCTTTCCCGGACTCTTCTCCTCTTCTTTCCTTCTTTCACGGACTCTTCTCCTCTTCTTTCCTTTTTCCCCGGACTCTTCTCCTCTTCTTTCCCGGACTCTTCTCCTTTTTCCTTCTTTCCCGGACTCTTCTCCTCCTCTTTCCTTCTTTCCTGGACTCTTCTCCTCCTCTTTCCTTCTTTCCTGGACTTTTCTCCTCCTCTTTCCTTTTTTCCCGGACTCTTCTCCTCTTCTTTCTCGGACTTTTCTCCTCCTCTTTCCTTCTTTCCTGGACTCTTCTCCTCCTCTTTCCTTTTTTCCCGGACTCCTCTCTTCTTTCCCGGATTCTTCTCCTCCTCTTTCCTTCTTTCCCGGACTCTTCTCCTCCTCTTTCCTTCTTTGCTGGACTCTTCTCCTCCTCTTTCCTTCTTTCCCGGACTCTTCTCCTCCTCTTTCCTTCTTTCCTGGACTTTTCTCCTCCTCTTTCCTTCTTTCCTGGACTTTTCTCCTCCTCTTTCCTTTTTTCCCGGACTCTTCTCCTCTTCTTTCCCAGACTCTTCTCCTCCTCCTTCCTTCTTTCCCGGACTCTTCTCCTCCTCTTTCCTTTTTTCCCGGATTCTTCTCCTCTTTTTTCCCAGACTCTTCTCCTCCTCTTTCCTTCTTTCCCGGACTCTTCTCCTCCTCTTTCCTTCTTTCCTGGACTCTTCTCCTCCTCTTTCCTTCTTTCCCGGACTCCTCTCCTCCTCTTTCCTTTTTTCCCGGACTCTTCTCCTCTTCTTTCCCGGACTCTTCTCCTCCTCTTTCCTTCTTTCCCGGACTCTTCTCCTCCTCTTTCCTTCTTTCCTGGACTCTTCTCCTCCTCTCTCCTTCTTTCCCGGACTCTTCTCCTCCTCTTCTTTCCCAGACTCTTCTCCTCTTCTTTCCCGGACTCTTCTCCTCCTCTTTCCTTTTTTCCCGGACTCTTCTCCTCTTCTTTCCCGGACTCTTCTCCTCCTCTTCTTTCCCGGACTCTTCTCCTCCTCTTCTTTCCCAGACTCTTCTCCTCTTCTTTCCCGGACTCTTCTGCTGCTCCTTCCTTTTTTCCCAGACTCTTCTCCTCTTCTTTCCCGGACTCTTCTCCTCCTCTTTCCTTTTTTCCCAGACTCTTCTCCTCTTCTTTCCCGGACTCTTTTCCTCCTCTTTCCTTTTTTCCCGGACTCTTCTCCTCTTCTTTCCCGGACTCTTCTCCTCCTCTCTCCTTCTTTCCCGGACTCTTCTCCTCCTCTTTCCTTCTTTCCTGGACTCTTCTCCTCCTCTTCTTTCCCAGACTCTTCTCCTCCTCTTTCCTTCTTTCCCGGACTCTTCTCCTCCTCTTCTTTCCCAGACTCTTCTCCTCTTCTTTCCCGGACTCTTCTCCTCCTCTTTCCTTTTTTCCCGGACTCTTCTCCTCTTCTTTCCCGGACTCTTTTCCTCCTCTCTCCTTCTTTCCCGGACTCTTCTCCTCCTCTTTCCTTCTTTCCTGGACTCTTCTCTCCTCTTCCCTTCTTTCCCGGGCTTTTCCCCTCCACACTGCGGAGCCTCCTTCCCTCTGTCCGCGCAGACCCGTGTGCCTTCCTGAGAGCCGCCAGCAGGGGGCAGTGTCAGTGCTCAGAGATACCGGAGCAGCAGGTTACAGCGCATGGTCTGGGTATGTCACCAGTAGACAGCTGCACAGCGCGGCCAGAGATCCCGCCACATGCCCGGCATGCCAGCCTGTCTCCAGGGACACGAGCAGCCCCAAGATGGCCTCCCTGCACCCCACATCTGTGACAACACTACAAGCTCAATCAATACATCCCGTCCATTGGGGGCGCCACAGCCTGTGAGGGGGCTACATCCTCTGAGGGCGCTACAGCCTTCTGAGGAGGCCACAGCCTGTGAAGGGGCCACAGCCTGTGAGGGGGCTACAGCCTGTGAGGGGGGCTACAGCCTGTGAAGGGGCCACAGCCTGTGAGGGGGCTACAGCCTGTGAGGGGGCTACAGCCTGTGAGGGGGCTACAGCCTGTGAGGGGGGCTACAGCCTGTGAAGGGGCTACAGCCTGTAGGGGCTACAGCCTGTGAGGGGGTGCTACAGCCTGTGAAGGGGCTACAGCCTGTGAAGGGGCTACAGCCTGTGAGGGGCTACAGCCTGTGATGGGGTGCTACAGCCTGTGAAGGGGCTACAGCCTGTAGGGGCTACAGCCTGTGAGGGGGTGCTACAGCCTGTGAAGGGCCTACAGCCTGTGAAGGGGCTACAGCCTGTGAGGGGCTACAGCCTGTGAGGGGGTGCTACAGCCTGTGAAGGGGCTACAGCCTGTAGGGGCTACAGCCTGTAGGGGCTACAACCTGTGAGGGGCTACAGCCTGTGAAGGGCCTACAGCCTGTGAAGGGGCTACAGCCTGTGAGGGGGCTACAGCCTGTGATGGGGCTACAGCCTGTGATGGGGCTACAGCCTGTGAGGGGGTGCTACAGCCTGTGAAGGGGCTACAGCCTGTGAAGGGGTTACAGCCTGTGAGGGGGCTACAGCCTGTGAGGGGGCTACAGCCTGTGAGGGGGCTACAGCCTGTGAAGGGGCTACAGCCTGTGATGGGGCTACAGCCTGTGATGGGGCTACAGCCTGTGAAGGGGCTACAGCCTGTAAGGGGCTACAGCCTGTGAGGGGGCTACAGCCTGTGAGGGGGCTACAGCCTGTGAGGGGGCTACAGCCTGTGATGGGGCTACAGCCTGTGATGGGGCTACAGCCTGTGAAGGGGCTACAGCCTGTAAGGGGCTACAGCCTGTGAGGGGGCTACAGCCTGTAGGGGCTACACCCAGTGGGGGCTGCAGCTTGGGTGAGCTACAGCTTGTAGGGGCTGTGGCCTGTGGGTGCTACACCCTCTGGAAGCTTCCGCCTGGGGGTGCTTGTGACTGTGGGTGCTGCCATTTGTGGGGGCTGCCACCAGTGGGTGTTGCTGTCTGTGGGCGCTGCCAGCACAGATCAGCGCTGAGACTGCAATTGTATAGTTAGAGATTACCAGTCACCAGGAAGAGCCATGGTTAACTACACAATACAGGCAGTGGGCAGAGGACTAGTTAGACTGCTCTGTCTCCTCTGTCCTTAGGGCGGGATTAGTAAGGAAGCGGCAGAGGACTACAGTGCCTTGCAAAAGTATTCAGCTCCATTGAATTGTTCATCCTTTTCCCACATTTCAGGCGTCAAACATAAAGATAAAATGTGAATGTTCTGGTGAAGAATCTACAACAAGTGACACAATTGTGAAGAGGAAGGAAATAATGTTGTCCTAAATGACTGATGATGATAAATATAAGCCCCTGTGTGTAACAAGTCTCCGTATAATGCCCCTGCTCTGTGATAGTCTCAGTGTTCTGTGTAAAGCGCAGAGAGCATCATGAAGACCAAGGAACACAACAGGCAGGTCCAGGATACTGTTGTGGAGACGTTTAAAGCCGGATTTGGTTACAAAAAGATTTCCACAACTTTACACATCCCAAGAAGCCCTGTGCAAGCGATCATATAGAAATGGAAGGAGCATCATACACTGCAATCTACCAACACCCGGCCGTCCATCCAAACTGTCATCTCACACAAGGAGAAGACTGATCAGAGATGCAGCCAAGAGGCCCATGATCCCTCTGGATGATCTGCAGAGATCTACAGCTGAGGAGGGAGAGTCTGTCCATAGCACAACAATCAGTCTACACTGCACAAATCTGGCCTTTATGGAAGAGTGGCAAGAAGAAAGCCATTTCTCAAAGATATCCATACAAAGTGTTTAAAGTTTGCCACAAGCCCCTGGAGACAGCAAACATGTGGAAGAAGGGGCTCTGCTCAGAGGAAACCAAAATCACACTATATGGGCACAATGCCAAACGATAAAAGCAACACAGCTCATCACCCTGAACACACCATCCCCACTGTCAAACATGGTGGAGGCAGCATCATGGTTTGGGCCTGCTTTTCTTCAGCAGGGACAGGGAAGATGGTAAAATTGATGGGAAGATGAATGGAGCTAAATACAAGACCATTCTTGAAGAAAACCTGTTGGGGTCTGCAAAAGACCTGAGACTGGGACGGAGATTTGTCTTCGAACAAGACAATGATCCCAAACAAAGCAAAATCTACAATGGAATGGATCACAAATAACCGTATCCAGGTGTTAGAATGGCCAAGTCACAGTGCAGACCTGAACCCAATCGAGAACCTGTGGAAAGAGCTGAAAACTGCTGTTCACAAACGCCTCCATCCAACCTCACTCAGCTCCAGCTGTTTACAAAGGAAGAATGGGCGAGAATTTCAGCCTCTCCATGTGCAAAACTGATAGACACATTCCCCAAGAGACCGCAGCTGTAATCACAGCAAAAGGGGGCGCTACAAAGGATTCACTTACAGGGGGTGAATAATATTGCACGACACAATTTACAGGTATTTATTATAAAAGTGTAAAATAAGCAATAAATTTCCTTCCTCTTCACAATTGTGTCACTTGTTGTAGATTCTTCCCCAGAACATTCACATTTTATCTTTATGTTTGAAGCTGAAATGTGGGAAAAGGGTGAAAAACTCAAGGGGCTGAATACTTTCACAAGGCACTGTAGTTAGTAAACTGGTCCCTGTCTTCTCCTCTGTCCTGGGGTCAGGATTAGTCAGGAGGGGGCAGAGGACTAGTTAGTAGGCTGCTCACTGTCTCCTTCTCCACCTCTGTCCTGGGGTCGGGATTAATCAGGAGGGGGCAGAGGACTAGTTATTAGGCTGTTCCCTGTTTCCTTTGTCCGGGGGTCAGGATTAGTCAGGAAGGGGCAGAGGACTAGTTAGTAGGCTGCTAAATGTCTCCTGTGTCCGGGGCTGGGGGCAGAGGACTAGTTAGTAGGATGCTCCCTGTCTCTTCAGTCCTGGGCTGGGGGCAGATATCTAGTTAGTAGGCTGCTCCCTATCTCCTGTGTCCTGGGGGCAAAGGACACTGGTTAGTAGGCTGCTCCCTGTCTCCTCTGTCCGGGGCTGGGGGCAGAGGACTAGTTAGTAGGCTGCACCCTGTCTCCTCTGTCCTGGGGGCAGAGGACTAGTTAGTATGCTGTTCCCTGTCTCCTGTGTCCGGGGCTGGGGGCAGAGGACTAGTTAGTAGGCTGCTCCCTGTCTCCTGTATCCGGGGCTGGGGGCAGAGGACTAGTTAGTAGGCTGCTCCCTGTCTCCTGTGTGCGGGGCTGGGGGCAGAGGACTAGTTAGTAGGCTACTCCCTGTCTCCTCTGTCCGGGGCTGGGGGCAGAGGACTAGTTAGTAGGCTACTCCCTGTCTCCTCTGTCCGGGGCTGGGGGCAGAGGACTAGTTAGTAGGCTACTCCCTGTCTCCTCTGTCCGGGGCTGGGGGCAGAGGACTAGTTAGTAGGCTGCTCCCTGTCTCTTCAGTCCTGGGCTGGGGGCAGAGGACTAGTTAGTAGGCTGCTCCCTGTCTCTTCAGTCCTGGGCTAGGGGCAGAGGACTAGTTAGTAGGCTGCTCCCTGTCTCCTCTGTCCTGGGGGCAGAGGACCAGTTAGTAGGCTGCTCCCTGTCTCCTCTGTCCTGGGGGCAGAGGACCAGTTAGTAGGCTGCTCCCTGTCTCTTCAGTCCTGGGCTGGGGGCAGATATCTTGTTAGTAGGCTGCTCCCTGTCTCCTCTGTCCTGGGGGCAGAGGACTAGTTAGTAGGCTGCTCCCTGTCTCCTCTGTCCGGAGTTGGGGGCAGAGGACTAGTTAGTAAGCTGCTCCCTGTTTCCTGTGTCCGGGGCTGGGGGCAGAGGACCAGTTAGTAGGCTGCTCCCTGTCTCTTCAGTCCTGGGCTGGGGGCAGATATCTAGTTAGTAGGCTGCTCCCTGTCTCCTCTGTCCTGGGGGCAGAGGACTAGTTAGTAGGCTGCTCCCTGTCTCCTCTGTCCGGAGTTGGGGGCAGAGGACTAGTTAGTAAGCTGCTCCCTGTTTCCTGTGTCCGGGGCTGGGGGCAGAGGACTAGTTAGTATGCTGCTCCCTGTCTCCTCTGTCCTGGGGGCAGAGGACTAGTTAGTAGGATGCTCCCTGTCTCCTGTGTCCGGGGCTGGGGGCAGAGGACTAGTTAGTAGGCTGCTCCCTGTCTCTTCAGTCCTGGGAAAGAGCAGAGGACTAGTTAGTATGCTGCTCCCTGTCTCCTCTGTCCTGGGGGCAGAGGACTAGTTAGTAGGATGCTCCCTGTCTCCTGTGTCCTGGGCTGGGGGCAGAGGACTAGTTAGTAAGCTGCTCCCTGTTTCCTGGGGCAGAGGACTAGTTAATAGGCTGCTCCTGACTCGCCCACCCCAGGGCCTTAGGTGACTCGGTGTCGGGCCGGACTAGTCCAGGGTAGTCAGCGGTGGCGGGGCCCGACTCTGTGACCCTGGTGGAGTCAGTTAATGTGGTGGTATTGGGGAGGTGGTGATAATGTTTATATGAATATTCGTGACGCCACCTGTGGTAATTTGTGGCTGTGGCACCGCAGCTGCTGGGAGGGGCCTCCGGGGCTGATGTTATGGCAGCTGAGGTGGTTCTTGCTCTCCACAGGTAGAGCGGGTACACCGGGGCAACCTTTGGTGCTTGGTAAAGTCTATGGTGTTTGTGGACGAGGTGCAGGATAAAGCAGGGCTTGCAGGTAAGATGTTTTACTCACTGTTCAGTCTCATTACCTGCAGTTGACCGGTTACCCACGGAATGCCAGGATCCGCTGTCAGGGGCCGCCGCCGATCCCAGATAGGTCAGGGGTCAGTCCCGGTGTACCCCTTTTGTGTGTGTCCTTTTCTGACTGACTTCTTAGCCTTCAACTGTTTTAGCTGGTCTTGGCCTTCACCACAGGGCCTGTACAAAGGGGGCTGACCGCAGTTGTATCTTGCCCCCTTCACAGGCGGTCTGTGGCGGGAAGTGGTCCTGGGCGCCTGCAACCATCTCCCGGGCCTTCGGTTTTACTTTTGAGGAATTGTCTTTCTTCCCTCAGTCTGGGGACCGTCCCCGAATGCAGCCAAATCCCTCCACCCGATGTTGTCAGTGGAACAGGTCACGGGACAATTTGCCCTTCCGTGGCCCTGGAATCCTTTCTTTCTTTGGGTGTCACCTGGGCCTAACTAGACCCCAGGATCTCCACCAGGAACCTCCTGTCTCTGCCTTCTCTATCTGCTGTCCTCTCCTCACAGCCACCTCCTCACTCCTCTATTCCTGACACTGACTGCCTCCACTTGTCTACTCACTCTTTCTGACTCCTCCCACACACCCACTGACTAGGCCCCACCCACACCATTGGGACCTGAGATGGGACATATGGCCCCATGACTAAATCTATGGGGGTTACTGCCACTATCCCTGACCCGGTGTATGCCTACCAATTGGTGTGTGCAAGTTTTGTCTGTACACCGGCAGTTGACCCCATTCTTGCCCGGGATGGGATACCACACCTCTGGCTGAGGTGCAATATCTCTGTGGCGACGGAAGCCTCAGGGGCGCCACACTCCCTGTCTCCAGCGCAGGGGGCAGAGGACTGGTTAGTAGGCTGCTCCCTGTCTCCAGGGCAGGGGGCAAAGGACTGGTTAGTAGGCTGCTCCCTGTCTCCTGTGTCTGGAGGCAGAGGACTAGTTAGTAGGCTGCTCCCTGTCTCCTCTATCCTGGGGGAAGAGGACTAGTTAGTAGACTGCTCCCTGTCTCCTCTGTCCTGGGCTGGGGGCAGAGGACTAGTTAGTAAGCTGCTCCCTGTCTCCTGTGTCCTGGGGCAGAGGACTAGTTAATAGGCTGCTCCCTGTCTCCTGTATCCTGGGCTGGGGGCAGAGGACTAGTTAGTAGACTGCTCCCTGTCACCTCTGTCCGGGGCTGGGGGCAGATGACTAGTTAGGCTGCTCCCTGCGTCCGGGGCTGGGGGCAGAGGACTAGTTAGGCTGCTCAGTGTGTCCGGGGCTGGGGCCAGAGGACTAGTTAGGCTGCTCTCTGTGTCCGGGGCTGGGGGCAGAGGACTAGTTAGGTTGCTCCCTGTGTCCGGGGCTGGGGGCAGAGGACTAGTTAGGCTGCTCCCTGTGTCCGGGGCTGGGGGCAGAGGACTAGTTAGGCTGCTCCCTGTGTCCGGGGCTGGGGGCAGAGGACTAGTTAGGCTGCTCCCTGTCTCCTGGGCTGGGGGCAGAGGACTAGTTAGGCTGCTCCCTGTCTCCTGTGTCCGGGGCTGGGGGGGGCAGAGGACTAGTTAGGCTGCTCCCTGTGTCCGGGGCTGGGGGCAGAGGACTAGTTAGGCTGCTCCCTGTGTCCGGGGCTGGGGGCAGAGGACTAGTTAGGCTGCTCCCTGTGTCCGGGGCTGGGGGCAGAGGACTAGTTAGGCTGCTCCCTGTGTCTGGGGGCAGAGGACTAGTTAGGCTGCTCCCTGTGTCTGGGGCTGGGGGCAGAGGACTAGTTAGGCTGCTCTCTGTGTCCGGGGCTGGGGGCAGAGGACTAGTTAGGCTGCTCCGTGTGTCCTGGGCTGGGGGCAGAGGACTAGTTAGGCTGCCTTCTGTGTCCGGGGCTGGGGGCAGAGGATTAGTTAGGCTGCTCCCTGTGTCCGGGGCTGGGGGCAGAGGACTAGTTAGGCTGCTCCCTGTGTCCCGGGCTGGGGGCAGAGGACTAGTTAGGCTGCTCCCTGTGTCCGGGGCTGGGGGCAGAGGACTAGTTAGGCTGCTCCCTGTGTCCGGGGCTGGGGGCAGAGGACTAGTTAGGCTGCTCCCTGTGTCCGGGGCTGGGGGCAGAGGACTAGTTAGGCTGCTCTCTGTGTCCGGGGCTGGGGGCAGAGGACTAGTTAGGCTGCTCCCTGTGTCCGGGGCTGGGGGCAGAGGACTAGTTAGGCTGCTCCCTGTGTCCGGGGCTGGGGGCAGAGGACTAGTTAGGCTGCTCCCTGTGTCCGGGGCTGGGGGCAGATGACTAGTTAGGCTGCTCCCTGTGTCCGGGGCTGGGGGCAGAGGACTAGTTAGGCTGCTCCCTGTGTCCTGGGCTGGGGGCAGAGGACTAGTTAGGCTGCTCCCTGTGTCCTGGGCTGGGGGCAGAGGACTAGTTAGGCTGCTCCCTGTGTCCTGGGCTGGGGGCAGAGGACTAGTTAGGCTGCTCCCTGTGTCCGGGGCTGGGGGCAGAGGACTAGTTAGGCTGCTCCCTGTGTCCGGGGCTGGGGGCAGAGGACTAGTTAGGCTGCTCTCTGTGGGCGGGGCTGGGGGCAGAGGACTAGTTAGGCTGCTCCCTGTGTCCGGGGCTGGGGGCAGAGGACTAGTTAGGCTGCTCCCTGTGTCCGGGGCTGGGGGCAGAGGACTAGTTAGGCTGCTCCCTGTGTCCGGGGCTGGGGGCAGAGGACTAGTTAGGCTGCTCTCTGTGGCCGGGGCTGGGGGCAGAGGACTAGTTAGGCTGCTCCCTGTGTCCGGGGCTGGGGGCAGAGGACTAGTTAGGCTGCTCCCTGTGTCCGGGGCTGGGGGCAGAGGACTAGTTAGGCTGCTCCCTGTGTTCGGGGCTGGGGGCAGAGGACTAGTTAGGCTGCTCCCTGTGTCCGGGGCTGGGGGCAGAGGACTAGTTAGGCTGCTCTCTGTGGCCGGGGCTGGGGGCAGAGGACTAGTTAGGCTGCTCTCTGTGGCCGGGGCTGGGGGCAGAGGACTAGTTAGGTTGTTCTCTGTGTCCGGGGCTGGGGGCAGAGGACTAGTTAGGCTGCTCTCTGTGGCCGGGGCTGGGGGCAGAGGACTAGTTAGGCTGCTCTCTGTTTCCGGGGCTGGGGGCAGAGGACTAGTTAGGCTGCTCCCTGTGTCCCGGGCTGGGGGCAGAAGACTAGTTAGGCTGCTCCCTGTGTCCGGGGCTGGGGGCAGAGGACTAGTTAGGCTGCTCCCTGTGTCCGGGGCTGGGGGCAGAGGACTAGTTAGGCTGCTCTCTGTGGCCGGGGCTGGGGGCAGAGGACTAGTTAGGCTGCTCTCTGTTTCCGGGGCTGGGGGCAGAGGACTAGTTAGGCTGCTCCCTGTGTCCCGGGCTGGGGGCAGAAGACTAGTTAGGCTGCTCCCTGTGTCCGGGGCTGGGGGCAGAGGACTAGTTAGGCTGCTCCCTGTGTCCGGGGCTGGGGGCAGAGGACTAGTTAGGCTGCTCTCTGTGGCCGGGGCTGGGGGCAGAGGACTAGTTAGGCTGCTCTCTGTGGCCGGGGCTGGGGGCAGAGGACTAGTTAGGCTGCTTCCTGTGTCCGGGGCTGGGGGCAGAGGACTAGTTAGGCTGCTCTCTGTGGCCGGGGCTGGGGGCAGAGGACTAGTTAGGCTGCTCCCTGTGTCCGGGGCTGGGGGCAGAGGACTAGTTAGGCTGCTCCCTGTGTCCGGGGCTGGGGGCAGAGGACTAGTTAGGCTGCTCCCTGTGTCCGGGGCTGGGGGCAGAGGACTAGTTAGGCTGCTCTCTGTGGCCGGGGCTGGGGGCAGAGGACTAGTTAGGCTGCTCCCTGTGTCCGGGGCTGGGGGCAGAGGACTAGTTAGGCTGCTCCCTGTGTCCGGGGCTGGGGGCAGAGGACTAGTTAGGCTGCTCCCTGTGTCCGGGGCTGGGGGCAGAGGACTAGTTAGGCTGCTCCCTGTGTCCGGGGCTGGGGGCAGAGGACTAGTTAGGCTGCTCTCTGTGGCCGGGGCTGGGGGCAGAGGACTAGTTAGGCTGCTCTCTGTGGCCGGGGCTGGGGGCAGAGGACTAGTTAGGCTGCTCCCTGTGTCCGGGGCTGGGGGCAGAGGACTAGTTAGGCTGCTCTCTGTGGCCGGGGCTGGGGGCAGAGGACTAGTTAGGCTGCTCCCTGTGTCCGGGGCTGGGGGCAGAGGACTAGTTAGGCTGCTCCCTGTGTCCGGGGCTGGGGGCAGAGGACTAGTTAGGCTGCTCCCTGTGTCCGGGGCTGGGGGCAGAGGACTAGTTAGGCTGCTCTCTGTGGCCGGGGCTGGGGGCAGAGGACTAGTTAGGCTGCTCCCTGTGTCCGGGGCTGGGGGCAGAGGACTAGTTAGGCTGCTCCCTGTGTCCGGGGCTGGGGGCAGAGGACTAGTTAGGCTGCTCCCTGTGTCCGGGGCTGGGGGCAGAGGACTAGTTAGGCTGCTCCCTGTGTCCGGGGCTGGGGGCAGAGGACTAGTTAGGCTGCTCCCTGTGTCCGGGGCTGGGGGCAGAGGACTAGTTAGGCTGCTCCCTGTGTCCTGGGCTGGGGGCAGAAGACTAGTTAGGCTGCTCCCTGTGTCCGGGGCTGGGGGCAGAGGACTAGTTAGGCTGCTCCCTGTGTCCGGGGCTGGGGGCAGAGGACTAGTTAGGCTGCTCCCTGTGTCCGGGGCTGGGGGCAGAGGACTAGTTAGGCTGCTCTCTGTGTCCGGGGCTGGGGGCAGAGGACTAGTTGGGCTGCTCCCTGTGTCCGGGGCTGGGGGCAGAGGACTAGTTAGGCTGCTCCCTGTCTCCGGGGCTGGGGGCAGAGGACTAGTTAGGCTGCTCCCTGTGTCCGGGGCTGGGGGCAGAGGACTAGTTAGGCTGCTCTCTGTGTCCGGGGCTGGGGGCAGAGGACTAGTTAGGCTGCTCCCTGTGTCCTGGGCTGGGGGCAGAGGACTAGTTAGGCTGCTCCCTGTGTCCGGGGCTGGGGCCAGAGGACTAGTTAGGCTGCTCCCTGTGTCCGGGGCTGGGGGCAGAGGACTAGTTAGGCTGCTCCCTGTGTCCGGGGCTGGGGGCAGAGGACTAGTTAGGCTGCTCCCTGTGTCCGGGGCTGGGGGCAGAGGACTAGTTAGGCTGCTCTCTGTGGCCGGGGCTGGGGGCAGAGGACTAGTTAGGCTGCTCTCTGTGTCCGGGGCTGGGGGCAGAGGACTAGTTAGGCTGCTCTCTGTGGCCGGGGCTGGGGGCAGAGGACTAGTTAGGCTGCTCTCTGTTTCCGGGGCTGGGGGCAGAGGACTAGTTAGGCTGCTCCCTGTGTCCGGGGCTGGGGGCAGAGGACTAGTTAGGCTGCTCCCTGTGTCCGGGGCTGGGGGCAGAGGACTAGTTAGGCTGCTCTCTGTGGCCGGGGCTGGGGGCAGAGGACTAGTTAGGCTGCTCTCTGTGGCCGGGGCTGGGGGCAGAGGACTAGTTAGGTTGTTCTCTGTGTCCGGGGCTGGGGGCAGAGGACTAGTTAGGCTGCTCTCTGTGGCCGGGGCTGGGGGCAGAGGACTAGTTAGGCTGCTCTCTGTTTCCGGGGCTGGGGGCAGAGGACTAGTTAGGCTGCTCCCTGTGTCCCGGGCTGGGGGCAGAAGACTAGTTAGGCTGCTCCCTGTGTCCGGGGCTGGGGGCAGAGGACTAGTTAGGCTGCTCCCTGTGTCCGGGGCTGGGGGCAGAGGACTAGTTAGGCTGCTCTCTGTGGCCGGGGCTGGGGGCAGAGGACTAGTTAGGCTGCTCTCTGTGGCCGGGGCTGGGGGCAGAGGACTAGTTAGGTTGTTCTCTGTGTCCGGGGCTGGGGGCAGAGGACTAGTTAGGCTGCTCTCTGTGGCCGGGGCTGGGGGCAGAGGACTAGTTAGGCTGCTCTCTGTTTCCGGGGCTGGGGGCAGAGGACTAGTTAGGCTGCTCCCTGTGTCCCGGGCTGGGGGCAGAAGACTAGTTAGGCTGCTCCCTGTGTCCGGGGCTGGGGGCAGAGGACTAGTTAGGCTGCTCCCTGTGTCCGGGGCTGGGGGCAGAGGACTAGTTAGGCTGCTCTCTGTGGCCGGGGCTGGGGGCAGAGGACTAGTTAGGCTGCTCTCTGTGTCCGGGGCTGGGGGCAGAGGACTAGTTAGGTTGTTCTCTGTGTCCGGGGCTGGGGGCAGAGGACTAGTTAGGCTGCTCTCTGTGGCCGGGGCTGGGGGCAGAGGACTAGTTAGGCTGCTCTCTGTTTCCGGGGCTGGGGGCAGAGGACTAGTTAGGCTGCTCCCTGTGTCCCGGGCTGGGGGCAGAAGACAAGTTAGGCTGCTCCCTGTGTCCGGGGCTGGGGGCAGAGGACTAGTTAGGCTGCTCCCTGTGTCCGGGGCTGGGGGCAGAGGACTAGTTAGGCTGCTCTCTGTGGCCGGGGCTGGGGGCAGAGGACTAATTAGGCTGCTCTCTGTGGCCGGGGCTGGGGGCAGAGGACTAGTTAGGCTGCTCCCTGTGTCCGGGGCTGGGGGCAGAGGACTAGTTAGGCTGCTCCCTGTGTCCGGGGCTGGGGGCAGAGGACTAGTTAGGCTGCTCCCTGTGTCCGGGGCTGGGGGCAGAGGACTAGTTAGGCTGCTCTCTGTGGCCGGGGCTGGGGGCAGAGGACTAGTTAGGCTGCTCACTGTGTCCGGGGCTGGGGGCAGAGGACTAGTTAGGCTGCTCCCTGTGTCCGGGGCTGGGGGCAGAGGACTAGTTAGGCTGCTCCCTGTGTCCGGGGCTGGGGGAAGAGGACTAGTTAGGCTGCTCCCTGTGTCCGGGGCTGGGGGCAGAGGACTAGTTAGGCTGCTCCCTGTGTCCGGGGCTGGGGGCAGAGGACTAGTTAGGCTGCTCCCTGTGTCCTGGGCTGGGGGCAGAAGACTAGTTAGGCTGCTCCCTGTGTCCGGGGCTGGGGGCAGAGGACTAGTTAGGCTGCTCCCTGTGTCCGGGGCTGGGGGCAGAGGACTAGTTAGGCTGCTCCCTGTGTCCGGGGCTGGGGGCAGAGGACTAGTTAGGCTGCTCCCTGTGTCCGGGGCTGGGGGCAGAGGACTAGTTAGGCTGCTCTCTGTGGTCGGGGCTGGGGGCAGAGGACTAGTTAGGCTGCTCCCTGTGTCCGGGGCTGGGGGCAGAGGACTAGTTAGGCTGCTCCCTGTGTCCGGGGCTGGGGGCAGAGGACTAGTTAGGCTGCTCCCTGTGTCCGGGGATGGGGGCAGAGGACTAGTTAGGCTGCTCCCTGTGTCCGGGGCTGGGGGCAGAGGACTAGTTAGGCTGCTCCCTGTGTCCTGGGCGGGGTGCAGAGGACTAGTTAGGCTGCTCCCTGTGTCCTGGGCTGGGGGCAGAGGACTAGTTAGGCTGCTCCCTGTGTCCTGGGCTGGGGGCAGAGGACTAGTTAGGCTGCTCCCTGTGTCCGGGGCTGGGGGCAGAGGACTAGTTAGGCTGCTCCCTGTGTCCGGGGCTGGGGGCAGAGGACTAGTTAGGCTGCTCCCTGTGTCCGGGGCTGGGGGCAGAGGACTAGTTAGGCTGCTCTCTGTGGCCGGGGCTGGGGGCAGAGGACTAGTTAGGCTGCTCTCTGTGGCCGGGGCTGGGGGCAGAGGACTAGTTAGGCTGCTCTCTGTGTCCGGGGCTGGGGGCAGAGGACTAGTTAGGCTGCTCTCTGTGGCCGGGGCTGGGGGCAGAGGACTAGTTAGGCTGCTCCCTGTGTCCGGGGCTGGGGGCAGAGGACTAGTTAGGCTGCTCTCTGTGGCCGGGGCTGGGGGCAGAGGACTAGTTAGGCTGCTCCCTGTGTCCGGGGCTGGGGGCAGAGGACTAGTTAGGCTTCTCTCTGTGTCCGGGGCTGGGGCCAGAGGACTAGTTAGGCTGCTCCCTGTGTCCGGGGCTGGGGGCAGAGGACTAGTTAGGCTGCTCTCTGTGGCCGGGGCTGGGGGCAGAGGACTAGTTAGGCTGCTCCCTGTGTCCGGGGCTGGGGGCAGAGGACTAGTTAGGCTGCTCCCTGTGTCCGGGGCTGGGGGCAGAGGACTAGTTAGGCTGCTCCCTGTGTCCGAGGCTGGGGGCAGAGGACTAGTTAGGCTGCTCCCTGTGTCCGGGGCTGGGGCCAGAGGACTAGTTAGGCTGCTCCCTGTGTCCGGGGCTGGGGCCAGAGGACTAGTTAGGCTGCTCCCTGTGTCCGGGGCTGGGGGCAGAGGACTAGTTAGGCTGCTCCCTGTGTCCGGGGCTGGGGGCAGAGGACTAGTTAGGCTGCTCTCTGTGGCCGGGGCTGGGGGCAGAGGACTAGTTAGGCTGCTCCCTGTGTCCGGGGCTGGGGGCAGATGACTAGTTAGGCTGCTCCCTGTGTCCGGGGCTGGGGCCAGAGGACTAGTTAGGCTGCTCCCTGTGTCCGGGGCTGGGGGTAGAGGACTAGTTAGGCTGCTCCCTGTGTCCGGGGCTGGGGGCAGAGGACTAGTTAGGCTGCTCCCTGTGTCCGGGGCTGGGGGCAGAGGACTAGTTAGGCTGCTCCCTGTGTCCCGGGCTGGGGGCAGAGGACTAGTTAGGCTGCTCCCTGTGTCCGGGGCTGGGGGCAGAGGACTAGTTAGGCTGCTCTCTGTGGCCGGGGCTGGGGGCAGAGGACTAGTTAGGCTGCTCTCTGTGGCCGGGGCTGGGGGCAGAGGACTAGTTAGGTTGTTCTCTGTGTCCGGGGCTGGGGGCAGAGGACTAGTTAGGCTGCTCTCTGTGGCCGGGGCTGGGGGCAGAGGACTAGTTAGGCTGCTCTCTGTTTCCGGGGCTGGGGGCAGAGGACTAGTTAGGCTGCTCCCTGTGTCCCGGGCTGGGGGCAGAAGACTAGTTAGGCTGCTCCCTGTGTCCGGGGCTGGGGGCAAAAGACTAGTTAGGCTGCTCCCTGTGTCCGGGGCTGGGGGCAGAGGACTAGTTAGGCTGCTCTCTGTGGCCGGGGCTGGGGGCAGAGGACTAGTTAGGCTGCTCTCTGTGGCCGGGGCTGGGGGCAGAGGACTAGTTAGGCTGCTCTCTGTGTCCGGGGCTGGGGGCAGAGAACTAGTTAGGCTGCTCCCTGTGTCCGGGGCTGGGGGCAGCGGACTAGTTAGGCTGCTCTCTGTGTCCGGGGCTGGAGGCAGAGGACTAGTTAGGCTGCTCTCTGTGGCCGGGGCTGGGGGCAGAGGACTAGTTAGGCTGCTCCCTGTGTCCGGGGCTGGGGGCAGAGGACTAGTTAGGCTGCTCTCTGTGGCCGGGGCTGGGGGCAGAGGACTAGTTAGGCTGCTCCCTGTGTCCGGGGCTGGGGGCAGAGGACTAGTTAGGCTGCTCTCTGTGTCCGGGGCTGGGGCCAGAGGACTAGTTAGGCTGCTCCCTGTGTCCGGGGCTGGGGGCAGAGGACTAGTTAGGCTGCTCTCTGTGGCCGGGGCTGGGGCAGAGGACTAGTTAGGCTGCTCCCTGTGTCCGGGGCTGGGGGCAGAGGACTAGTTAGGCTGCTCCCTGTGTCCGGGGCTGGGGCCAGAGGACTAGTTAGGCTGCTCCCTGTTTCCGGGGCTGGGGGTAGAGGACTAGTGAGGCTGCTCCCTGTGTCCGGGGCTGGGGGCAGAGGACTAGTTAGGCTGCTCCCTGTGTCCGGGGCTGGGGGCAGAGGACTAGTTAGGCTGCTCTTTGTGTCCGGGGCTGGGGGCAGAGGACTAGTTAGGCTGCTCCCTGTGTCCGGGGCTGGGGGCAGAGGACTAGTTAGGCTGCTCCCTGTGTCCGCGGCTGGGGGCAGAGGACTAGTTAGGCTGCTCCCTGTGTCCGGGGCTGGGGGCAGAGGACTAGTTAGGCTGCTCCCTGTGTCCGGGGCTGGGGGCAGAGGACTAGTTAGGCTGCTCCCTGTGTCCGGGGCTGGGGGCAGAGGACTAGTTAGGCTGCTCCCTGTGTCCGGGGCTGGGGCCAGAGGACTAGTTAGGCTGCTCCCTGTGTCCGGGGCTGGGGGTAGAGGACTAGTTAGGCTGCTCCCTGTGTCCGGGGCTGGGGGCAGAGGACTAGTTAGGCTACTCCCTGTGTCCGGGGCTGGGGGCAGAGGACTAGTTAGGCTGCTCCCTGTGTCCGGGGCTGGGGGCAGAGGATTAGTTAGGCTGCTCCCTGTGTCCGGGGCTGCGGGCAGAGGACTAGTTAGGCTGCTCCCTGTGTCCGGGGCTGGGGCCAGAGGACTAGTTAGGCTGCTCCCTGTGTCCGGGGCTGGGGGTAGAGGACTAGTTAGGCTGCTCCCTGTGTCCGGGGCTGGGGGCAGAGGACTAGTTAGGCTGCTCCCTGTGTCCGGGGCTGGGGGCAGAGGACTAGTTAGGCTGCTCCCTGTGTCCGGGGCTGGGGGCAGAGGACTAGTTAGGCTGCTCCCTGTGTCCGGGGCTGGGACCAGAGGACTAGTTAGGCTGCTCCCTGTGTCCGGGGCTGGGGGTAGAGGACTAGTTAGGCTGCTCCCTGTGTCCGGGGCTGGGGGCAGAGGACTAGTTAGGCTGCTCCCTGTGTCCGGGGCTGGGGGCAGAGGACTAGTTAGGCTGCTCCCTGTGTCCGGGGCTGGGGGCAGAGGATTAGTTAGGCTGCTCCCTGTGTCCGGGGCTGGGGGCAGAGGACTAGTTAGGCTGCTCCCTGTGTCCGGGGCTGGGGCCAGAGGACTAGTTAGGCTGCTCCCTGTGTCCGGGGCTGGGGGTAGAGTACTAGTTAGGCTGCTCCCTGTGTCCGGGGCTGGGGCCAGAGGACTAGTTAGGCTGCTCCCTGTGTCCGGGGCTGGGGGCAGAGGACTAGTTAGGCTGCTCCCTGTGTCCGGGGCTGGGGGCAGAGGACTAGTTAGGCTGCTCCCTGTGTCCGGGGCTGGGGGCAGAGGACTAGTTAGGCTGCTCTCTGTGGCCGGGGCTGGGGGCAGAGGACTAGTTAGGCTGCTCCCTGTGTCCGGGGCTGGGGCCAGAGGACTAGTTAGGCTGCTCCCTGCGTCCGGGGCTGGGGGTAGAGGACTAGTTAGGCTGCTCCCTGTGTCCGGGGCTGGGGGCAGAGGACTAGTTAGGCTGCTCCCTGTGTCCGGGGCTGGGGGCAGAGGACTAGTTAGGCTGCTCCCTGTGTCCGGGGCTGGGGGCAGAGGACTAGTTAGGCTGCTCCCTGTGTCCGGGGCTGGGGGCAGAGGACTAGTTAGGCTGCTCCATGTGTCCGGGGCTGGGGGCAGAGGACTAGTTAGGCTGCTCCCTGTGTCCGGGGCTGGGGGCAGAGGACTAGTTAGGCTGCTCTCTGTGGCCGGGGCTGGGGGCAGAGGACTAGTTAGGCTGCTCCCTGTGTCCGGGGCTGGGGCCAGAGGACTAGTTAGGCTGCTCCCTGTGTCCGGGGCTGGGGGTAGAGGACTAGTTAGGCTGCTCCCTGTGTCCGGGGCTGGGGGCAGAGGACTAGTTAGGCTGCTCCCCGTGTCCGGGGCTGGGGGCAGAGGACTAGTTAGGCTGCTCCCTGTGTCCGGGGCTGGGGGCAGAGGACTAGTTAGGCTGCTCCCTGTGTCCGGGGCTGGGGGCAGAGGACTAGTTAGGCTGCTCTCTGTGGCCGGGGCTGGGGTCAGAGGACTAGTTAGGCTGCTCTCTGTGGCCGGGGCTGGGGGCAGAGGACTAGTTAGGCTGCTCTCTGTGTCCGGGGCTGAGGGCAGAGGACTAGTTAGGCTGCTCCCTGTGTCCGGGGCTGGGAGCAGAGGACTAGTTAGGCTGCTCTCTGTGGCCGGGGCTGGGGGCAGAGGACTAGTTAGGCTGCTCCCTGTGTCCGGGGCTGGGGCCAGAGGACTAGTTAGGCTGCTCCCTGTGTCCGGGGCTGGGGGTAGAGGACTAGTTAGGCTGCTCCCTGTGTCCGGGGCTGGGGGCAGAGGACTAGTTAGGCTGCTCCCTGTGTCCCGGGCTGGGGGCAGAGGACTAGTTAGGCTGCTCCCTGTGTCCGGGGCTGGGGGCAGAGGACTAGTTAGGCTGCTCCCTGTGTCCGGGGCTGGGGGCAGAGGACTAGTTAGGCTGCTCCCTGTGTCCGGGGCTGGGGGCAGAGGACTAGTTAGGCTGCTCACTGTGTCCGGGGCTGGGGGCAGAGGACTAGTTAGGCTGCTCCCTGTGTCCGGGGCTGGGGGCAGAGGACTAGTTAGGCTGCTCCCTGTGTCCGGGGCTGGGGGCAGAGGACTAGTTAGGCTGCTCCCTGTGTCCGGGGCTGGGGGCAGAGGACTAGTTAGGCTGCTCCCTGTGTCCGGGGCTGGGGGCAGAGGACTAGTTAGGCTGCTCCCTGTGTCCTGGGCTGGGGGCAGAAGACTAGTTAGGCTGCTCTCTGTGGCCGGGGCTGGGGGCAGAGGACTAGTTAGGCTGCTCCCTGTGTCCGGGGCTGGGGGCAGAGGACTAGTTAGGCTGCTCCCTGTGTCCGGGGCTGGGGGCAGAGGACTAGTTAGGCTGCTCCCTGTGTCCGGGGCTGGGGGCAGAGGACTAGTTAGGCTGCTCCCTGTGTCCGGGGCTGGGGGCAGAGGACTAGTTAGGCTGCTCCCTGTGTCCGGGGCTGGGGGCAGAGGACTAGTTAGGCTGCTCTCTGTGGCCGGGGCTGGGGGCAGAGGACTAGTTAGGCTGCTCCCTGTGTCCGGGGCTGGGGGCAGAGGACTAGTTAGGCTGCTCCCTGTGTCCGGGGCTGGGGGCAGAGGACTAGTTAGGCTGCTCCCTGTGTCCGGGGATGGGGGCAGAGGACTAGTTAGGCTGCTCCCTGTGTCCGGGGCTGGAGGCAGAGGACTAGTTAGGCTGCTCCCTGTGTCCTGGGCGGGGTGCAGAGGACTAGTTAGGCTGCTCCCTGTGTCCTGGGCTGGGGGCAGAGGACTAGTTAGGCTGCTCCCTGTGTCCTGGGCTGGGGGCAGAGGACTAGTTAGGCTGCTCCCTGTGTCCGGGGCTGGGGGCAGAGGACTAGTTAGGCTGCTCCCTGTGTCCGGGGCTGGGGGCAGAGGACTAGTTAGGCTGCTCCCTGTGTCCGGGGCTGGGGGCAGAGGACTAGTTAGGCTGCTCTCTGTGGCCGGGGCTGGGGGCAGAGGACTAGTTAGGCTGCTCGCTGTGGCCGGGGCTGGGGGCAGAGGACTAGTTAGGCTGCTCCCTGTGTCCGGGGCTGGGGGCAGAGGACTAGTTAGGCTGCTCCCTGTGTCCGGGGCTGGGGGCAGCGGACTAGTTAGGCTGCTCTCTGTGTCCGGGGCTGGGGGCAGAGGACTAGTTAGGCTGCTCTCTGTGGCCGGGGCTGGGGGCAGAGGACTAGTTAGGCTGCTCCCTGTGTCCGGGGCTGGGGGCAGAGGACTAGTTAGGCTGCTCTCTGTGGCCGGGGCTGGGGGCAGAGGACTAGTTAGGCTGCTCCCTGTGTCCGGGGCTGGGGGCAGAGGACTAGTTAGGCTTCTCTCTGTGTCCGGGGCTGGGGCCAGAGGACTAGTTAGGCTGCTCCCTGTGTCCGGGGCTGGGGGGCAGAGGACTAGTTAGGCTGCTCTCTGTGGCCGGGGCTGGGGGCAGAGGACTAGTTAGGCTGCTCCCTGTGTCCGGGGCTGGGGGCAGAGGACTAGTTAGGCTGCTCCCTGTGTCCGGGGCTGGGGCCAGAGGACTAGTTAGGCTGCTCCCTGTGTCCGGGGCTGGGGCCAGAGGACTAGTTAGGCTGCTCCCTGTGTCCGGGGCTGGGGGCAGAGGACTAGTTAGGCTGCTCCCTGTGTCCGGGGCTGGGGGCAGAGGACTAGTTAGGCTGCTCCCTGTGTCCGGGGCTGGGGGCAGAGGACTAGTTAGGCTGCTCTCTGTGGCCGGGGCTGGGGGCAGAGGACTAGTTAGGCTGCTCCCTGTGTCCGGGGCTGGGGGCAGATGACTAGTTAGGCTGCTCCCTGTGTCCGGGGCTGGGGCCAGAGGACTAGTTAGGCTGCTCCCTGTGTCCGGGGCTGGGGGTAGAGGACTAGTTAGGCTGCTCCCTGTGTCCGGGGCTGGGGGCAGAGGACTAGTTAGGCTGCTCCCTGTGTCCGGGGCTGGGGGCAGAGGACTAGTTAGGCTGCTCCCTGTGTCCCGGGCTGGGGGCAGAGGACTAGTTAGGCTGCTCCCTGTGTCCGGGGCTGGGGGCAGAGGACTAGTTAGGCTGCTCTCTGTGGCCGGGGCTGGGGGCAGAGGACTAGTTAGGCTGCTCTCTGTGGCCGGGGCTGGGGGCAGAGGACTAGTTAGGTTGTTCTCTGTGTCCGGGGCTGGGGGCAGAGGACTAGTTAGGCTGCTCTCTGTGGCCGGGGCTGGGGGCAGAGGACTAGTTAGGCTGCTCTCTGTTTCCGGGGCTGGGGGCAGAGGACTAGTTAGGCTGCTCCCTGTGTCCCGGGCTGGGGGCAGAAGACTAGTTAGGCTGCTCCCTGTGTCCGGGGCTGGGGGCAGAGGACTAGTTAGGCTGCTCCCTGTGTCCGGGGCTGGGGGCAGAGGACTAGTTAGGCTGCTCTCTGTGGCCGGGGCTGGGGGCAGAGGACTAGTTAGGCTGCTCTCTGTGGCCGGGGCTGGGGGCAGAGGACTAGTTAGGCTGCTCTCTGTGTCCGGGGCTGGGGGCAGAGAACTAGTTAGGCTGCTCCCTGTGTCCGGGGCTGGGGGCAGCGGACTAGTTAGGCTGCTCTCTGTGTCCGGGGCTGGAGGCAGAGGACTAGTTAGGCTGCTCTCTGTGGCCGGGGCTGGGGGCAGAGGACTAGTTAGGCTGCTCCCTGTGTCCGGGGCTGGGGGCAGAGGACTAGTTCGGCTGCTCTCTGTGGCCGGGGCTGGGGGCAGAGGACTAGTTAGGCTGCTCCCTGTGTCCGGGGCTGGGGGCAGAGGACTAGTTAGGCTGCTCTCTGTGTCCGGGGCTGGGGCCAGAGGACTAGTTAGGCTGCTCCCTGTGTCCGGGGCTGGGGGCAGAGGACTAGTTAGGCTGCGCTCTGTGGCCGGGGCTGGGGGCAGAGGACTAGTTAGGCTGCTCCCTGTGTCCGGGGCTGGGGGCAGAGGACTAGTTAGGCTGCTCCCTGTGTCCGGGGCTGGGGCCAGAGGACTAGTTAGGCTGCTCCCTGTTTCCGGGGCTGGGGGTAGAGGACTAGTGAGGCTGCTCCCTGTGTCCGGGGCTGGGGGCAGAGGACTAGTTAGGCTGCTCCCTATGTCCGGGGCTGGGGGCAGAGGACTAGTTAGGCTGCTCTTTGTGTCCGGGGCTGGGGGCAGAGGACTAGTTAGGCTGCTCCCTGTGTCCGGGGCTGGGGGCAGAGGACTAGTTAGGCTGCTCCCTGTGTCCGCGGCTGGGGGCAGAGGACTAGTTAGGCTGCTCCCTGTGTCCGGGGCTGGGGGCAGAGGACTAGTTAGGCTGCTCCCTGTGTCCGGGGCTGGGGGCAGAGGACTAGTTAGGCTGCTCCCTGTGTCCGGGGCTGGGGGCAGAGGACTAGTTAGGCTGCTCCTTGTGTCCGGGGCTGGGGGCAGAGGACTAGTTAGGCTGCTCCCTGTGTCCGGGGCTGGGGCCAGAGGACTAGTTAGGCTGCTCCCTGTGTCCGGGGCTGGGGGTAGAGGACTAGTTAGGCTGCTCCCTGTGTCCGGGGCTGGGGGCAGAGGACTAGTTAGGCTGCTCCCTGTGTCCGGGGCTGGGGGCAGAGGACTAGTTAGGCTGCTCCCTGTGTCCGGGGCTGGGGGCAGAGGATTAGTTAGGCTGCTCCCTGTGTCCGGGGCTGGGGGCAGAGGACTAGTTAGGCTGCTCCCTGTGTCCGGGGCTGGGGCCAGAGGACTAGTTAGGCTGCTCCCTGTGTCCGGGGCTGGGGGTAGAGTACTAGTTAGGCTGCTCCCTGTGTCCGGGGCTGGGGCCAGAGGACTAGTTAGGCTGCTCCCTGTGTCCGGGGCTGGGGGCAGAGGACTAGTTAGGCTGCTCCCTGTGTCCGGGGCTGGGGGCAGAGGACTAGTTAGGCTGCTCCCTGTGTCCGGGGCTGGGGGCAGAGGACTAGTTAGGCTGCTCTCTGTGGCCGGGGCTGGGGGCAGAGGACTAGTTAGGCTGCTCCCTGTGTCCGGGGCTGGGGCCAGAGGACTAGTTAGGCTGCTCCCTGCGTCCGGGGCTGGGGGTAGAGGACTAGTTATGCTGCTCCCTGTGTCCGGGGCTGGGGGCAGAGGACTAGTTAGGCTGCTCCCTGTGTCCGGGGCTGGGGGCAGAGGACTAGTTAGGCTGCTCCCTGTGTCCGGGGCTGGGGGCAGAGGACTAGTTAGGCTGCTCCCTGTGTCCGGGGCTGGGGGCAGAGGACTAGTTAGGCTGCTCCATGTGTCCGGGGCTGGGGGCAGAGGACTAGTTAGGCTGCTCCCTGTGTCCGGGGCTGGGGGCAGAGGACTAGTTAGGCTGCTCTCTGTGGCCGGGGCTGGGGGCAGAGGACTAGTTAGGCTGCTCCCTGTGTCCGGGGCTGGGGCCAGAGGACTAGTTAGGCTGCTCCCTGTGTCCGGGGCTGGGGGTAGAGGACTAGTTAGGCTGCTCCCTGTGTCCGGGGCTGGGGGCAGAGGACTAGTTAAGCTGCTCCCCGTGTCCGGGGCTGGGGGCAGAGGACTAGTTAGGCTGCTCCCTGTGTCCGGGGCTGGGGGCAGAGGACTAGTTAGGCTGCTCCCTGTGTCCGGGGCTGGGGGCAGAGGACTAGTTAGGCTGCTCTCTGTGGCCGGGGCTGGGGGCAGAGGACTAGTTAGGCTGCTCTCTGTGGCCGGGGCTGGGGGCAGAGGACTAGTTAGGCTGCTCTCTGTGTCCGGGGCTGGGGGCAGAGGACTAGTTAGGCTGCTCCCTGTGTCCGGGGCTGGGAGCAGAGGACTAGTTAGGCTGCTCTCTGTGGCCGGGGCTGGGGGCAGAGGACTAGTTAGGCTGCTCCCTGTGTCCGGGGCTGGGGCCAGAGGACTAGTTAGGCTGCTCCCTGTGTCCGGGGCTGGGGGTAGAGGACTAGTTAGGCTGCTCCCTGTGTCCGGGGCTGGGGGCAGAGGACTAGTTAGGCTGCTCCCTGTGTCCCGGGCTGGGGGCAGAGGACTAGTTAGGCTGCTCCCTGTGTCCGGGGCTGGGGGCAGAGGACTAGTTAGGCTGCTCCCTGTGTCCGGGGCTGGGGGCAGAGGACTAGTTAGGCTGCTCCCTGTGTCCGGGGCTGGGGGCAGAGGACTAGTTAGGCTGCTCCCTGTGTCCGGGGCTGGGGGCAGAGGACTAGTTAGGCTGCTCCCTGTGTCCGGGGCTGGGGGCAGAGGACTAGTTAGGTTGCTCCCTGTCTCCTGTGTCCGGGGCTGGGGGCAGAGGACTAGTTAGGCTGCTCCCTGTGTCCCGGGCTGGGGGCAGAGGACTAGTTAGGCTGCTCCCTGTGTCCGGGGCTGGGGGCAGAGGACTAGTTAGGCTGCTCCCTGTGTCCGGGGCTGGGGGCAGAGGACTAGTTAGGCTGCTCCCTGTCTCCTGTGTCCGGGGCTGGGGCAGAGGACTAGTTAGGCTGCTCCCTGTGTCCGGGGCTGGGGGCAGAGGACTAGTTAGGCTGCTCCCTGTGTCCGGGGCTGGGGCAGAGGACTAGTAAGGCTGCTCTCTGTCTCCTGTGTCTGGGGCTGGGGGCAGAGGACTAGTTAGGCTGCTCCCTGTGTCCGGGGCTGGGGGCAGAGGACTAGTTAGGCTGCTCCCTGTGTCCGGGGCTGGGGGCAGAGGACTAGTTAGGCTGCTCCCTGTGTCCGGGGCTGGGGCAGAGGACTAGTTAGGCTGCTCCCTGTGTCCGGGGCTGGGGGCAGAGGACTAGTTAGGCTGCTCCCTGTGGCCGGGGCTGGGGGCAGAGGACTAGTTAGGCTGCTCCCTGTGTCCGGGGCTGGGGGCAGAGGACTAGTTAGGCTGCTCTCTGTGTCCGGGGCTGGGGGCAGAGGACTAGTTAGGCTGCTCCCTGTGTCCGGGGCTGGGGGCAGAGGACTAGTTAGGCTGCTCCCTGTGTCCTGGGCTGGGGGCAGAGGACTAGTTAGGCTGCTCCCTGTGTCCGGGGCTGGGGGCAGAGGACTAGTTAGGCTGCTCCCTGTGTCTGGGGCTCGGGGCAGAGGACTAGTTAGGCTGCTCCCTGTGTCCGGGGCTGGGGCCAGAGGACTAGTTAGGCTGCTCCCTGTGTCCGGGGCTGGGGCAGAGGACTAGTTAGGCTGCTCTCTGTCTCCTGTGTCTGGGGCTGGGGGCAGATGACTAGTTAGGCTGCTCCCTGTGTCTGGGGCTGGGGGCAGATGACTAGTTAGGCTGCTCCCTGTGTCCGGGGCTGGGGGCAGAGGACTAGTTAGGTTGCTCCCTGTGTCCGGGGCTGGGGGTAGAGGACTAGTTAGGCTGCTCTCTGTGTCCGGGGCTGGGGGCAGAGGACTAGTTAGGCTGCTCCCTGTGTCTGGGGCTGGGGGCAGAGGACTAGTTAGGCTGCTCCCTGTGTCCGGGGCTGGGGCAGAGGACTAGTTAGGCTGCTCTCTGTCTCCTGTGTCTGGGGCTGGGGGCAGATGACTAGTTAGGCTGCTCCCTGTGTCCGGGGCTGGGGGCAGAGGACTAGTTAGGCTGCTCCCTGTGTCCGGGGCTGGGGGTAGAGGACTAGTTAGGCTGCTCTCTGTGTCCGGGGCTGGGGGCAGAGGACTAGTTAGGCTGCTCCCTGTGTCCGGGGCTGGGGGCAGAGGACTAGTTAGGCTGCTCCCTGTGTCCGGGGCTGGGGGCAGAGGACTAGTTAGGCTGCTCCCTGTCTCCTGTGTCCGGGGCTGGGGGCAGAGGACTAGTTAGGCTGCTCCCTGTGTCCGGGGCTGGGGGCAGAGGACTAGTTAGGCTGCTCCCTGTGTCCGGGGCTGGGGCAGAGGACTAGTTAGGCTGCTCTCTGTCTCCTGTGTCTGGGGCTGGGGGCAGAGGACTAGTTAGGCTGCTCCCTGTGTCCGGGGCTGGGGGCAGAGGACTAGTTAGGCTGCTCCCTGTGTCCGGGGCTGGGGGCAGAGGACTAGTTAGGCTGCTCCCTGTGTCCGGGGCTGGGGCAGAGGACTAGTTAGGCTGCTCCCTGTGTCCGGGGCTGGGGGCAGAGGACTAGTTAGGCTGCTCCCTGTGGCCGGGGCTGGGGGCAGAGGACTAGTTAGGCTGCTCCCTGTGTCCGGGGCTGGGGGCAGAGGACTAGTTAGGCTGCTCTCTGTGTCCGGGGCTGGGGGCAGAGGACTAGTTAGGCTGCTCCCTGTGTCCGGGGCTGGGGGCAGAGGACTAGTTAGGCTGCTCCCTGTGTCCTGGGCTGGGGGCAGAGGACTAGTTAGGCTGCTCCCTGTGTCTGGGGCTGGGGGCAGAGGACTAGTTAGGCTGCTCCCTGTGTCCGGGGCTGGGGGCAGAGGACTAGTTAGGCTGCTCCCTGTGTCCGGGGCTGGGGGCAGAGGACTAGTTAGGCTGCTCCCTGTGTCCGGGGCTGGGGGCAGAGGACTAGTTAGGCTACTCCCTGTGTCTGGGGCTCGGGGCAGAGGACTAGTTAGGCTGCTCCCTGTGTCCGGGGCTGGGGGCAGAGGACTAGTTAGGCTGCTCCCTGTGTCCGGGGCTGGGGCAGAGGACTAGTTAGGCTGCTCTCTGTCTCCTGTGTCTGGGGCTGGGGGCAGATGACTAGTTAGGCTGCTCCCTGTGTCCGGGGCTGGGGGCAGAGGACTAGTTAGGCTGCTCCCTGTGTCCGGGGCTGGGGGTAGAGGACTAGTTAGGCTGCTCTCTGTGTCCGGGACTGGGGGCAGAGGACTAGTTAGGCTGCTCCCTGTGTCTGGGGCTGGGGGCAGAGGACTAGTTAGGCTGCTCCCTGTGTCCGGGGCTGGGGCAGAGGACTAGTTAGGCTGCTCTCTGTCTCCTGTGTCTGGGGCTGGGGGCAGATGACTAGTTAGGCTGCTCCCTGTGTCCGGGGCTGGGGGCAGAGGACTAGTTAGGCTGCTCCCTGTGTCCGGGGCTGGGGGTAGAGGACTAGTTAGGCTGCTCTCTGTGTCCGGGGCTGGGGGCAGAGGACTAGTTAGGCTGCTCCCTGTGTCTGGGGCTGGGGGCAGAGGACTAGTTAGGCTGCTCCCTGTGTCCGGGGCTGGGGCAGAGGACTAGTTAGGCTGCTCTCTGTCTCCTGTGTCTGGGGCTGGGGGCAGATGACTAGTTAGGCTGCTCCCTGTGTCCGGGGCTGGGGGTAGAGGACTAGTTAGGCTGCTCCCTGTGTCCGGGGCTGGGGGTAGAGGACTAGTTAGGCTGCTCTCTGTGTCCGGGGCTGGGGGCAGAGGACTAGTTAGGCTGCTCCCTGTGTCTGGGGCTGGGGGCAGAGGACTAGTTAGGCTGCTCTCTGTGTCCGGGGCTGGGGGCAGATGACTAGTTAGGCTGCTCCCTGTGTCCGGGGCTGGGGGCAGAGGACTAGTTAGGCTGCTCCCTGTGTCCGGGGCTGGGGGTAGAGGACTAGTTAGGCTGCTCCCTGTGTCCGGGGCTGGGGGTAGAGGACTAGTTAGGCTGCTCTCTGTGTCCGGGGCTGGGGGCAGAGGACTAGTTAGGCTGCTCCCTGTGTCTGGGGCTGGGGGCAGAGGACTAGTTAGGCTGCTCTCTGTGTCCGGGGCTGGGGGCAGATGACTAGTTAGGCTGCTCCCTGTGTCCGGGGCTGGGGGCAGAGGACTAGTTAGGCTGCTCCCTGTGTCCGGGGCTGGGGGCAGAGGACTAGTTAGGCTGCTCCCTGTGTCCGGGGCTGGGGGCAGAGGACTAGTTAGGCTGCTCCCTGTGTCTGGGGCTCGGGGCAGAGGACTAGTTAGGCTGCTCCCTGTGTCCGGGGCTGGGGCCAGAGGACTAGTTAGGCTGCTCCCTGTGTCCGGGGCTGGGGGCAGAGGACTAGTTAGGCTGCTCCCTGTGTCCGGGGCTGGGGCAGAGGACTAGTTAGGCTGCTCTCTGTCTCCTGTGTCTGGGGCTGGGGGCAGATGACTAGTTAGGCTGCTCCCTGTGTCCGGGGCTGGGGGCAGAGGACTAGTTAGGCTGCTCCCTGTGTCCGGGGCTGGGGGTAGAGGACTAGTTAGGCTGCTCTCTGTGTCCGGGGCTGGGGGCAGAGGACTAGTTAGGCTGCTCCCTGTGTCTGGGGCTGGGGGCAGAGGACTAGTTAGGCTGCTCCCTGTGTCCGGGGCTGGGGCAGAGGACTAGTTAGGCTGCTCTCTGTCTCCTGTGTCTGGGGCTGGGGGCAGATGACTAGTTAGGCTGCTCCCTGTGTCCGGGGCTGGGGGCAGAGGACTAGTTAGGCTGCTCCCTGTGTCCGGGGCTGGGGGCAGAAGACTAGTTAGGCTGCTCCCTGTGTCCGGGGCTGGGGGCAGAGGACTAGTTAGGCTGCTCCCTGTGTCCGGGGCTGGAGGCAGAGGATTAGTTAGGCTGATCCCTGTGTCCGGGGCTGGGGGCAGAGGACTAGTTAGGCTGCTCCCTGTGTCCGGGGCTGGGGGCAGAGGACTAGTTAGGCTGCTCCCTGTGTCCGGGGCTGGGGCAGAGGACTAGTTAGGCTGCTCTCTGTCTCCTGTGTCTGGGGCTGGGGGCAGATGACTAGTTAGGCTGCTCCCTGTGTCCGGGGCTGGGGGCAGAGGACTAGTTAGGCTGCTCCCTGTGTCCGGGGCTGGGGGCAGAGGACTAGTTAGGCTGCTCCCTGTGTCCGGGGCTGGGGGCAGAGGACTAGTTAGGCTGCTCCCTGTGTCCGGGGCTGGGGGCAGAGGACTAGTTAGGCTGCTCCCTGTGTCCGGGGCTGGGGGCAGAGGACTAGTTAGGCTGCTCCCTGTGTCCGGGGCTGGGGGCAGAGGACTAGTTAGGCTGCTCCCTGTGTCCGGGGCTGGGGAAGAGGACTAGTTAGGCTGCTCTCTGTCTCCTGTGTCTGGGGCTGGGGGCAGATGACTAGTTAGGCTGCTCCCTGTGTCCGGGGCTGGGGGCAGAGGACTAGTTAGGCTGCTCCCTGTGTCCGGGGCTGGGGGCAGAGGACTAGTTAGGCTGCTCCCTGTGTCCGGGGCTGGGGGCAGAGGACTAGTTAGGCTGCTCCCTGTGTCCGGGGCTGGGGGCAGAGGACTAGTTAGGCTGCTCCCTGTGTCCGGGGCTGGGGGCAGAGGACTAGTTAGGCTGCTCCCTGTGTCCGGGGCTGGGGCAGAGGACTAGTTAGGCTGCTCTCTGTCTCCTGTGTCTGGGGCTGGGGGCAGATGACTAGTTAGGCTGCTCCCTGTGTCCGGGGCTGGGGGCAGAGGACTAGTTAGGCTGCTCCCTGTGTCCGCGGCTGGGGGTAGAGGACTAGTTAGGCTGCTCTCTGTGTCCGGGGCTGGGGGCAGAGGACTAGTTAGGCTGCTCCCTGTGTCTGGGGCTGGGGGCAGAGGACTAGTTAGGCTGCTCCCTGTGTCCGGGGCTGGGGCAGAGGACTAGTTAGGCTGCTCTCTGTCTCCTGTGTCTGGGGCTGGGGGCAGATGACTAGTTAGGCTGCTCCCTGTGTCTGGGGCTGGGGGCAGAGGACTAGTTAGGCTGCTCCCTGTGTCCGGGGCTGGGGGCAGAGGACTAGTTAGGCTGCTCTCTGTCTCCTGTGTCTGGGGCTGGGGGCAGAGGACTAGTTAGGCTGCTCCCTGTGTCCGGGGCTGGGGGCAGAGGACTAGTTAGGCTGCTCCCTGTGTCCGGGGCTGGGGCAGAGGACTAGTTAGGCTGCTCTCTGTCTCCTGTGTCCGGGGCTGGGGGCAGAGGACTAGTTAGGCTGCTCTCTGTCTCCTGTGTCCGGGGCTGGGGCAGAGGACTAGTTAGGCTGCTCTCTGTCTCCTGTGTCCGGGGCTGGGGGCAGATGACTAGTTAGGCTGCTCCCTGTGGCCGGGGCTGGGGGCAGAGGACTAGTTAGGCTGCTCCCTGTGTCCGGGGCTGGGGGCAGAGGACTAGTTAGGCTGCTCCCTGTGTCCGGGGCTGGGGGCAGAGGACTAGTTAGGCTGCTCCCTGTGTCCGGGGCTGGGGGCAGATGACTAGTTAGGCTGCTCCCTGTGTCCGGGGCTGGGGGCAGAGGACTAGTTAGGCTGCTCCCTGTGTCCGCGGCTGGGGGTAGAGGACTAGTTAGGCTGCTCTCTGTGTCCGGGGCTGGGGGCAGAGGACTAGTTAGGCTGCTCCCTGTGTCCGGGGCTGGGGGCAGAGGACTAGTTAGGCTGCTCTCTGTGTCCGGGGCTGGGGGCAGAGGACTAGTTAGGCTGCTCTCTGTGTCCGGGGCTGGGGGCAGAGGACTAGTTAGGCTGCTCCCTGTGTCCGGGGCTGGGGGCAGAGGACTAGTTAGGCTGCTCCCTGTGTCCGGGGCTGGGGGCAGAGGACTAGTTAGGCTGCTCCCTGTCTCCTCCTCCTCTGTCCTGACATTCCAGCCCGGCATTACTCAGTGTGTGGAGCTCGGGGAGGAAGTGACACTGCTGAGCTGTTCCCTGGATGTGAGCGCTGTTCTGTGGAGAGTGCGGCCAGCATGGGACGCCGGGATGTGAGGAGTGTGCTGGGGCTGAGGGCGCTGGCGCTGCTGATCCTCGTACAGGTGAGTGCCGAGGCGGGAAGACGGGGTTACCTCAGACGTGCACGGAGTCCGGGACCACAGCTGTGCCCCCCGAGATACTACTAACCAGTGCCCCCCGAGATACCAACCAGTGCCCCCCGAGATACTACTAACCAGTGCCCCCCGAGATACCAACCAGTGCCCCCCGAGATACTACTAACCAGTGCCCCCCGAGATACCAACCAGTGCCCCCCGAGATACTACTAACCAGTGCCCCCCGAGATACCAACCAGTGCCCCCCGAGATACTACTAACCAGTGCCCCCCGAGATACCAACCAGTGCCCCCGAGATACTAACCAGTGCCCCCGAGATACTACTAACCAGTGCCCCCCGAGATACCAACCAGTGCCCCCGAGATACTACTAACCAGTGCCCCCCGAGATACTAACCAGTGCCCCCCGAGATACTACTAACCAGTGCCCCCCGAGATACTAACCAGTGCCCCCCGAGATACTACTAACCAGTGCC
>NC_134363.1:4684747-4734747 GCF_048569485.1 Anomaloglossus baeobatrachus
GGGGTAGTCTCTCTTTCTCTGGGGGGGATGGGGGGGGGTTGTGTCTCTCTCGGGGGGGGATGGAGGGTTGTGTGTGTCTCTCTCTCTCTCTCGGGTGGGGTGTTTGCCTCTCTGGGCGGGGGTTGTGTCTCTCTCTCGGGGGGATGGGGGGGGGTTTTGTCTCTCTCGGGGGGGGATGGAGGGTTGTGTGTGTCTCTCTCTCTCTCTCTCTCGGGTGGGGTGTTGCCTCTCTGGGCGGGGTTGTGTCTCTCTCGGGGGGGATGGGGGGTTGTGTGTGTCTCTCTCTCTCTCTCTCTCTCTCTCGAGGGGGGGGTTGGGGGGTTGTGTCTCTCTCTCGAGGGGGGGGATGGGGGTGTGTGTGTCTCTCTCTCTCTCTCTCTCTCTCTCTCTCTCTCTCGAGGGGGGGGGGGATGGGGGGTTGTGTCTCTCTCTCTCTCTCTCTCGAGGGGGGGGGGGGATGGGGGGTTGTGTCTCTCTCTCGAGGGGGGGGGGATGGGGGGTTGTGTCTCTCTCTCTCGAGGGGGGGGGGGGATGGGGGGTTGTGTCTCTCTCTCTCGAGGGGGGGGGGGGGATGGGGGGTTGTGTCTCTCTCTCTCGAGGGGGGGGGGATGGGGGGTTGTGTCTCTCTCGAGGGGGGGGGGGGATGGGGGGTTGTGTCTCTCTCTCTCTCTCGAGGGGGGGGGATGGGGGGTTGTGTCTCTCTCTCTCTCTCTCGAGGGGGGGGGATGGGGGGTTGTCTCTCTCTCTCGAGGGGGGGATGGGGGGTTGTGTCTCTCTCTCGAGAGGGGGGGGTGGGGGGGTTGTGTCTCTCTCGAGAGGGGGGGGGATGGGGGGTTGTGTCTCTCTCGAGGGGGGGATGGGGGGTTGCCTCTCTGGGCGGGGGTTGTGTCTCTCTCCCTCTAGGGGGGGGTGGGGGTAGTCTCTCTTTTTCTCTGGGGGGCATTCTCTCCCCATTTCCCCCCACCGGTCTCCAGTAACCCTTACCTGTCCGCAGACCACCGAGGAGGAGCTGTTCAGCACCACACAGGAGGGCGCTGCCTTCGTGGAGTTCCTGGAGCTGCTGGGGGGAGCGGGTTCTCCTGCAGGACTTTAAGGGGTGAGTTGGGGGTCTCGTGGTCGTGGTGGTCTCGTCAGCTGCTCCCCCTCTGACGCCACATCTGATGCCGCAGATTCCGGGGAGGATTGGACGTGGCTCATGGACAGACGGGGACAGAATCTGTCTACTGCAACTTCCGAGGGAAGGAGATCATGTTCCACGTGTCCACCAAACTGCCCTACACCGAGGGCGATGCCCAGCAGGTAGTGTGGACGGCCCCCCGGCCTCCCTGTGACGCTCGCTGTAGAGGCTCCCGGTCTCCCTGTGATGCTCGCTGTAGAGGCTCCCGGCCCTCCCTGTGACGCTCGCTGTAGAGGCTCCCGGCCTCCCTGTGACGCTCGCTGTAGAGGCTCCCGGCCTCCCTGTGACGCTCGCTGTAGAGGCTCCCGGCCTCCCTGTGACCGCTCGCTGTAGAGGCTCCCGGCCTCCCTGTGACGCTCGCTGTAGAGGCTCTCTCTGCCTCCCCTGTGACGCTCGCTGTAGAGGCTCCTGGCCTCCCCTGTGACGCTCGCTGTAGAGGCTCCTGGCCTCACCTGTGACGCTCGCTGTAGAGGCTCCTGGCCTTCCTGTGACGCTCGCTGTAGAGGCTCTCTGCCTCCCTGTGACGCTCGCTGTAGAGGCTCCTGGCCTTCCTGTGACGCTCGCTGTAGAGGCTCTCTGCCTCCCTGTGACGCTCGCTGTAGAGGGCTCTCTGCCTCCCTGTGACGCTCGCTGTAGAGGCTCCCGGCCCTCCCTGTGACGCTCGCTGTAGAGGCTCCCCGGCCTCCCTGTGACGCTCGCTGTAGAGGCTCCCGGCCTCCCTGTGACGCTCGCTGTAGAGGCTCCCGGACCTCCCTGTGACGCTCGCTGTAGAGGCTCCCGGCCTCCCTGTGACGCTCGCTGTAGAGGGCTCCCGGCCTCCCTGTGACGCTCGCTGTAGAGGCTCTCCGGCCTCCCTGTGACGCTCGCTGTAGAGGCTCCCGGCCTCCCTGTGACGCTCGCTTGTAGAGGCTCCCGGCCTCCCTGTGACGCTCGCTGTAGAGGCTCTCTGCCTCCCTGTGACGCTCGCTGTAGAGGCTCCTGGCCTCCCTGTGACGCTCGCTGTAGAGGCTCCTGGCCTTCCTGTGACGCTCGCTGTAGAGGCTCTCTCTGCCTCCCTGTGACGCTCGCTGTAGAGGCTCCTGGCCTTCCTGTGACGCTCGCTGTAGAGGCTCTCTGCCTCCCTGTGACGCTCGCTGTAGAGGCTCCCGGCCTCCCTGTGACGCTCGCTGTAGAGGCTCCCGGCCCTCCCTGTGACGCTCGCTGTAGAGGCTCCCGGCCTCCCTGTGACGCTCGCTGTAGAGGCTCCCGGCCTCCCTGTGACGCTCGCTGTAGAGGCTCCCGGCCTCCCTGTGACGCTCGCTGTAGAGGCTCCCGGCCTCCCTGTGACGCTCGCTCATTTTGTTTAGTTGCAGCGTAAGCGACACATCGGCAATGACATCGTGGCCATCGTGTTTCAGGATGAGAACACGCCGTTTGTCCCCGACATGATCGCCTCCAACTTCCTGCACGCCTACATCGTGGTGCAAGTGGAGAACGCCTGCACCGACCGCACCGCATACAAGGTACGGGGCGCGAGGTGATGTGGGGCCGGGTACCTGACGCCATTGATCCTAGGGGCAGCTCGGTGTCCTCGCGGGGGCAGTGTCGGCTCCGCACTCTTACCTGTGTCGTCTTCACTCTTGCCCTCTGCGTCCTCGTCCCCCCGCTGTTGTCTGCTCTCTCTCCCTCGCCCCCCCCCGCTGTTGTCTGCTCTCTCCCTCGCCCCCCCCCCCCGCTGTTGTCTGCTCTCTCTCCCTCGCCCCCCCCGCTGTTGTCTGCTCTCTCTCCCTCGCCCCCCCCCGCTGTTGTCTGCTCTCTCTCCCTCGCCCCCCCCGCTGTTGTCTGCTCTCTCTCCCTCGCCCCCCCCGCTGTTGTCTGCTCTCTCTCCCTCGCCCCCCCCCCCCCCGCTGTTGTCTGCTCTCTCTCCCTCGCCCCCCCAGCTGTTGTCTGCTCTCTCTCGCCCCCCCCCCAGCCGTCGTCTGCTCTCTCGCCCTCCCCTGCTGTCGTCTGCTCTCTCGCCCTCCCCCCCGCTGTCGTCTGCTCTCTCGCCCCTCCCCCCGCTGTCGTCTGCTCTCTCGCCCTCCCCCCGCTGTCGTCTGCTCTCTCGCCCTCCCCCCGCTGTCGTCTGCTCTCTCGCCCTCCCCCCGCTGTCGTCTGCTCTCTCGCCCCTCCCCCCGCTGTCGTCTGCTCTCTCGCCCTCCCCCCCGCTGTCGTCTGCTCTCTCGCCCTCCCCCCGCTGTCGTCTGCTCTCTCGCCCTCCCCCCGCTGTCGTCTGCTCTCTCGCCCTCCCCCCGCTGTCGTCTGCTCTCTCGCCCTCCCCCCGCTGTCGTCTGCTCTCTCGCCCTCCCCCCCGCTGTCGTCTGCTCTCTCGCCCTCCCCCCGCTGTCTTCCTCGCTCTCGCCCCCCGCTGTCGTCTGCACTGTCACCCCTCGCCCCCCACTGTCTTCCTCGCCCTCGCCCCCCACTGTCTTCCTCGCTCTCGCCCCCCGCTGTCTTCCTCGCCCCCCGCTGTTTTCCTCGCTCTCGCCCCCCCGCTGTCGTCTGCACTGTCACCCTCGCCCCCCCGCTGTCTTCCTCGCCCCCCGCTGTCTTCCTCGCTCTCGCCCCCCCGCTGTCTTCCTCGCCCCCCGCTGTCTTCCTCGCCCCCCACTGTCTTCCTCGCCCTCGCCCCCCACTGTTCTTCCTCGCTCTCGCCCCCCCGCTGTCTTCCTCGCCCCCCGCTGTCTTCCTCGCCCCCCACTGTCTTCCTCGCCCTCGCCCCCCCACTGTCTTCCTCGCTCTCGCCCCCCGCTGTCTTCCTCGCCCCCCGCTGTTTTCCTCGCTCTCGCCCCCCCGCTGTCGTCTGCACTGTCACCCCTCGCCCCCCGCTGTCTTCCTCGCCTCGCCCCCCGCTGTCTTCCTCGCTCTCGCCCCCGCTGTCTCCTCGCCCTCTCCTCGCCCCCGCCCCCGCTGTCTCCCTCGCTCTCGCCCCCACCCCCCCCCCGTCACCCTCTTTTGCCAGCTCCTCGGGTTGTGTAATGATCTCCTCCTCGCAGGTCTCGGTCACTGCCCGGGATGACGTGCCTTTCTTCGGCCCACCGCTTCCAGACCCCGCTGTTTTCCGTAAGGTAGGTCAGAAATCCTGGTTTCCTGGTGGACTAATAGTCCCAGCAGTCCTCAGACGTGGCGGCTGTGCTCCATCTTTTCCCAGGACTCCAGCTTCCAGGAATTCCTTCTGACTAAACTGATCAATGCGGAGTACGCCTGCTACAAAGCCGAGAAATTTGCCAAGCTGGAGGTGAGTGTTGTGACCCCCGAGAAGCGTCCGCTGGGGGTCCTCTGGCCGTGTCCTCCCTCTCCTCACCCCGAGAAGTGAAGTATCCGCTGGGGTCCTCTGGCCGTGTCCTCCCTCTCCTCACCCCCGAGAAGCGTCCGCTGGGGTCCTCTGGCCGCGTCCTCCCTCTCCTCACCCCAGAGAAGCGTCCGCTGGGGTCCTCTGGCCGCGTCCCTCCCTCTCCTCACCCCCGAGAAGTGTCCGCTGGGGTCCTCTGGCCGCGTCCTCCCTCTCCTCACTCCCCGAGAAGTGTCCGCTGGGGTCCTCTGGCCGCGTCCTCTCCTCTCCTCACTCCCCGAGAAGTGTCCGCTGGGGGTCCTCTGGCCGCGTCCTCCCTCCCCTCACCCCCGAGAAGCGTCCGCTGGGGTCTTCTGGCCGTGTCTTACCTCCCCTCACCCCCGAGAAGTGTCCGCTGGGGTCCTCTGGCCGCGTCCTCCCTCTCCTCAACCCCGAGAAGTGTCCGCTGGGGTCCTCTGGCCGCGTCCTCCCTCTCCTCACCCCCGAGAAGTGTCCGCTGGGGTCCTCTGGCCGCGTCCTCCCTCTCCTCACCCCCCGAGAGTGTCCTCTGGGGTCCCCTGGCCGCGTCCTCCCTCCCCTCACCCCCCCGAGAAGCGTCCGCTGGGGTCTTCTGGCCGTGTCTTACCTCCCCTCACCCCCGAGAAGCGTCCACTGGGGTCCTCTGGCCGCGTCCTCCCTCTCCTCAACCCCGAGAAGCGTCCGCTGGGGGTCCTTTGGCCGCGTCCTCCCTCTCCTCACCCCCCGAGAAGCGTCCGCTGGGGTCTTCTGGCCGCGTCCTCCCTCTCCTCACCCCCGAGAAGCGTCCTCTGGGGTCCTCTGGCCACGTCCTCCCTCTCCTCACCCCCGAGAAGTGTCCGCTGGGGTCCTCTGGCCGCGTCCTCCCTCTCCTCACCCCCGAGAAGCGTCCTCTGGGGTCCTCTGGCCACGTCCTCCCTCTCCTCACCCCCGAGAAGCGTCCGCTGTGGTCCTCTGGCCGCGTCCTCCCTCTCTCCTCACCCCTGAGAAGCGTCCTCTGGGGTCCCCTGGCCGCGTCCTCCCTCCCCCTCACCCCCCGAGAAGCGTCCGCTGGGGTCTTCTGGCCGTGTCTTACCTCCCCCTCACCCCCGAGAAGTGTCCTCTGGGGTTCCCTGGCCGCGTCCTCCCTCCCCCTCACCCCCGAGAATCGTCCACTGGGGTCCTCTGGCCGCGTCCTCCCTCTCCTCAACCCCGAGAAGCGTCCGCTGGGGTCTTCTGGCTGTGTCTTACCTCCCCCTCACCCCCGAGAAGCGTCCGCTGGGGTCTTCTGGCCGTGTCTTACCTCCCCTCACCCCCAGGAGCGGACGCGCGCAGCCCTACTGGAGACGCTGTACGAGGAGCTGCACATTAACAGCCAGTCCATGATGGGACTCGGCGGGTGACGATGACAAGATGGAGAACGGCAGCGGTGGCGGGGGGCTTCTTTGAGTCTTTCAAGGTGAGATAGAATTATCACGGGGGGCTTAAGGTCAGTGCAGCCAGAGCCCCTGTATCTGCCCATTCTCAGATTCTCAGTATTGGGGGGGGTCCCTGTATCTGCCCATTGTCAGGATTGGGGGGGGTCCCTGTATCTGCCCAGTGTCAGGATTGGGGTGGGGTCCCTGTATCTGCCCATTGTCAGGATTGGGGGGGTCCCTGTATCTGCCCATTGTCAGTATTGGGGGGGGTCCCTGTATCTGCCCATTGTCAGGATTGGGGGGGGGTCCCTGTATCTGCCCATTGTCAGTATTGGGGGGGGGTCCCTGTATCTGCCCCAGTGTCAGGATTGGGGTGGGTCCCTGTATCTGCCCAGTGTCAGGATTGGGGGGGGTCCCTGTATCTGCCCATTGTCAGGATGGGGGGGGTCCCTGTATCTGCCCATTGTCAGGATTGGGGGGGGTCCCTGTATCTGCCCAGTGTCAGGATTGGGGGGGGGTCCCCTGTATCTGCCCATTGTCAGGATTGGGGGGGTCCCTGTATCTGCCCAGTGTCAGGATTGGGGGGGGGTCCCTGTATCTGCCCATTGTCAGGATGGGGGGGGGTCCCTGTATCTGCCCATTGTCAGGATTGGGGGGGTCCCTGTATCTGCCCAGTGTCAGGATTGGGGGGGGTCCCTGTATCTGCCCATTGTCAGGATTGGGGGGGGTCCCTGTATCTGCCCATTCTCAGGATTGGGGGGGGTCGCTGTATCTGCCCATTGTCAGGATGGGGGGGGGTCCCTGTATCTGCCCATTGTCAGGATTGGGGGGTCCCTGTATCTGCCCAGTGTCAGGATTGGGGGGGTCCCTGTATCTGCCCATTGTCAGGATTGGGGGGGTCCCTGTATCTGGGGGGGTCCCTGTATCTGTCCATTGTCAGGATTGGGGGTGGTCCCTGTATCTGCCCATTCTCAGGATTGGGCGGGTCCCTGTATCTGTCCATTGTCAGGATTGGGGGGTCGCTGTATCTGCCCAGTGTCAGGATTGGGGAGGGGTCCCTGTATCTGCCCCATTGTCAGGATTGGGGTGTCCCTGTATCTGCCCATTCTCAGGATTGGGGGGGGTCCCTGTATCTGCCCATTCTCAGGATTGGGGGGTCCCTGTATCTGTCCAGTGTCAGGATTGGGGGGGGTCCCTGTATCTGTCCCAGTGTCAGGATGGGGGGGTCCCTGTATCTGCCCATTGTCAGGATGGGGGGTCCCTGTATCTGCCCATTGTCAGGATGGGGGGTCCCCTGTATCTGCCCATTGTCAGGATGGGGGGTCCCCTGTATCTGCCCATTGTCAGGATGGGGGGGTCCCTGTATCTGCCCATTCTCAGGATTGGGGGGGTCCCTGTATCTGCCCATTCTCAGGATTGGGGGGGTCCCTGTATCTGCCCATTCTCAGGATTGGGGGGGGTCCCTGTATCTGCCCATTGTCAGGAATGGGGGGTCCCTGTATCTGCCCATTGTCAGGATTGGGGGGTCCCTGTATCTGCCCATTGTCAGGATTGGGGGGGGTCCCTGTATCTGCCCATTGTAAGGATTGGGGGGTCCCTGTATCTGCCCATTGTCAGGATTGGGGGGTCCCTGTATCTGCCCATTGTCAGGATTGGGGGGGGTCCCTGTATCTGCCCATTGTCAGGATTGGGGGGGGTCCCTGTATCTGCCCAGTGTCAGGATTGGGGGGGGGTCCCTGTATCTGCCCATTGTCAGGATGGGGGGTGGTCCCTGTATCTGCCCATTGTCAGGATTGGGGGGGGTCCCTGTATCTGCCCCAGTGTCAGGATTGGGGGGGGGTCCCTGTATCTGCCCATTGTCAGGATTGGGGGGGGTCCCTGTATCTGCCCAGTGTCAGGATTGGGGGGGGGTCCCTGTATCTGCCCATTGTCAGGATGGGGGGGGGTCCCTGTATCTGCCCATTGTCAGGATTGGGGGGGTCCCTGTATCTGCCCAGTGTCAGGATTGGGGGGGGTCCCTGTATCTGCCCATTGTCAGGATTGGGGGGGGTCCCTGTATCTGCCCATTCTCAGGATTGGGGGCGGTCGCTGTATCTGCCCATTGTCAGGATGGGGGGGGGTCCCTGTATCTGCCCAGTGTCAGGATTGGGGGAGGGTCCCTGTATCTGCCCATTGTCAGGATTGGGGGGGGTCCCTGTATCTGGGGGGGTCGCCCTGTATCTGTCCATTGTCAGGATTGGGGGGGTCCCTGTATCTGCCCATTCTCAGGATTGGGGGGTCCCTGTATCTGTCCATTGTCAGGATTGGGGGGTCGCTGTATCTGCCCAGTGTCAGGATTGGGGGGGTCCCTGTATCTGCCCATTGTCAGGATTGGGGGTCCCTGTATCTGCCCATTCTCAGGATTGGGGGGGTCCCTGTATCTGCCCATTCTCAGGATTGGGGGGTCCCTGTATCTGTCCAGTGTCAGGATTGGGGGGGGTCCCTGTATCTGTCCAGTGTCAGGATGGGGGGGTCCCTGTATCTGCCCATTGTCAGGATGGGGGGTCCCTGTATCTGCCCCATTGTCAGGATGGGGGGTCCCTGTATCTGCCCATTGTCAGGATGGGGGGTCCCTGTATCTGCCCATTGTCAGGATGGGGGGGTCCCTGTATCTGCCCATTCTCAGGATTGGGGGGGGTCCCTGTATCTGCCCATTCTCAGGATTGGGGGGGTCCCTGTATCTGCCCATTCTCAGGATTGGGGGGTCCCTGTATCTGCCCATTCTCAGGATTGGGGGGTCCCTGTATCTGCCCATTCTCAGGATTGGGGGGTCCCTGTATCTGCCCATTCTCAGGATTGGGGGGGGTCCCTGTATCTGCCCATTCTCAGGATTGGGGGGGGTCCCTGTATCTGCCCATTGTCAGGATGGGGGGGTCCCTGTATCTGCCCATTGTCAGGATTGGGGGGGTCCCTGTATCTGCCCATTGTCAGGATATGTGGATCATCTTTCTCTCCTTTGTAATGACAGCAGTGACTCCCGGTGGTCGTGCAGCAGTACTGCACCTGTCCTCCATTCTTTGTATGTTATAATTGTGGGGGTTGGGGGGGACGTCCGCTCGGCCCTGTGCAGCCGTCCTCACGCGGGCCGCTCGCTCCTGTGCAGCCGTCCTCACGCGGGCCGCTCGCTCCTGTGCAGCCGTCCTCACGCGGGCCGCTCGCTCCTGTGCAGCCGTCCTCACGCGGGCCGCTCGCTCCTGCACAGGAGATGTCACATTGTCTTTTGTTCCTTTCTCGCAGAGAGTGATCAGGAGCCGCAGTCAGTCCATGGACGCCATGGGCCTCAGCAATAAGAAGCAGCACAGCGTGTCCACCAGCCACAGCGGCAGCTTCAACCACCAGGATAACCCGCGGCCCCCAGGAATAGTACGTACCCCCCTCTATACATGTACATTCTAACCCGCGGCCCCCAGGAATAGTACGTGCCCCCTCTATACATGTACATTCTAATCCGCGGCCCCCAGGAATAGTACGTGCCCCCTCTATACATGTACATTCTAATCCGCGGCCCCCAGGAATAGTACGTGCCTCCTCTATACATGTACATTCTAATCCGCGGCCCCCAGGAATAGTACGTGCCCCCTCTATACATGTACATTCTAACCCGCGGCCCCCAGGAATAGTACGTACCCCCTCTATACATGTACATTCTAATCCGTGGCCCCCAGGAATAGTACGTACCCCCCTCTATACATGTACATTCTAATCCGTGGCCCCCAGGAATAGTACGTGCCTCCTCTATACATGTACATTCTAATCCGTGGCCCCCAGGAATAGTACGTACCCCCTCTATACATGTACATTCTAACCCGCGGCCCCCAGGAATAGTACGTGCCCCCTCTATACATGTACATTCTAATCCGCGGCCCCCAGGAATAGTACGTGCCTCCTCTATACATGTACATTCTAATCCGCGGCCCCCAGGAATAGTACGTGCCCCCTCTATACATGTACATTCTAATCCGCGGCCCCCCAGGAATAGTACGTGCCCCCTCTATACATGTACATTCTAATCCGCGGCCCCCAGGAATAGTACGTGCCTCCTCTATACATGTACATTCTAATCCGTGGCCCCCAGGAATAGTACGTGCCCCTCTATACATGTACATTCTAATCCGCGGCCCCCAGGAATAGTACGTGCCCCTCTATACATCTACATTCTAATCCGCGGCCCCCAGGAATAGTACGTGCCTCCTCTATACATGTACATTCTAATCCGCGGCCCCCAGGAATAGTACGTGCCCCCTCTATACATGTACATTCTAATCCGCGGCCCCCAGGAATAGTACGTGCCCCCTCTATACATGTACATTCTAATCCGCGGCCCCCAGGAATAGTACGTGCCCCTCTATACATGTACATTCTAATCCGCGGCCCCCAGGAATAGTACATGCCCCTCTATACATCTACATTCTAATCCGCGGCCCCCAGGAATAGTACGTGCCTCCTCTATACATCTACATTCTAACCCGCGGCCCCCCAGGAATAGTACATGCCCCTCTATACATCTACATTCTAATCCGCGGCCCCCCAGGAATAGTACGTGCCCCCTCTATACATGTACATTCTAATCCGTGGCCCCCAGGAATAGTACGTGCCCCCTCTATACATGTACATTCTAATCCGCGGCCCCCAGGAATAGTACGTGCCCCCTCTATACATGTACATTCTAATCCGCGGCCCCCAGGAATAGTACGTGCCCCCCTCTATACATGTACATTCTAATCCGCGGCCCCCAGGAATAGTACGTGCCTCCTCTATACATGTACATTCTAATCCGCGGCCCCCAGGAATAGTACGTGCCCCTCTATACATCTACATTCTAATCCGCGGCCCCCAGGAATAGTACGTGCCCCCCTCTATACATGTACATTCTAATCCGCGGCCCCCAGGAATAGTACGTGCACCTCTATACATCTACATTCTAATCCGCGGCCCCCAGGAATAGTACGTGCCCCTCTATACATGTACATTCTAATCCGCGGCCCCCAGGAATAGTACGTGCCCCTCTATACATCTACATTCTAATCCGCGGCCCCCAGGAATAGTACGTGCCCCCTCTATACATGTACATTCTAATCCGCGGCCCCCAGGAATAGTACGTGCCCCCTCTATACATCTACATTCTAATCCGCGGCCCCCAGGAATAGTACGTGCCCCTCTATACATGTACATTCTAATCCGCTGCCCCCAGGAATAGTACGTGCCCACTCTATACATGTACATTCTAATCCGCGGCCCCCAGGAATAGTACGTGCCCCCTCTATACATGTACATTCTAATCCGCGGCCCCCAGGAATAGTACGTGCCCCTCTATACATCTACATTCTAACCCGCGGCCCCCCAGGAATAGTACATGCCCCTCTATACATCTACATTCTAATCCGCGGCCCCCCAGGAATAGTACGTGCCCCCTCTATACATGTACATTCTAATCCGTGGCCCCCAGGAATAGTACGTGCCCCCTCTATACATGTACATTCTAATCCGCGGCCCCCAGGAATAGTACGTGCCCCCTCTATACATGTACATTCTAATCCGCGGCCCCCAGGAATAGTACGTGCCCCCTCTATACATGTACATTCTAATCCGCGGCCCCCAGGAATAGTACGTGCCCCTCTATACATCTACATTCTAACCCGCGGCCCCCAGGAATAGTACATGCCCCTCTATACATCTACATTCTAATCCGCGGCCCCCAGGAATAGTACATGCCCCCTCTATACATCTACATTCTAATCCGCGGCCCCCAGGAATAGTACGTGCCCCCTCTATACATGTACATTCTAATCCGTGGCCCCCAGGAATAGTACGTGCCTCCTCTATACATGTACATTCTAATCCGCGGCCCCCAGGAATAGTACGTGCCTCCTCTATACATGTACATTCTAATCCGCGGCCCCCAGGAATAGTACGTGCCCCCTCTATACATCTACATTCTAATCCGCGGCCCCCAGGAATAGTACGTGCCCCCTCTATACATGTACATTCTAATCCGCGGCCCCCAGGAATAGTACGTGCCCCCTCTATACATGTACATTCTAATCCGCGGCCCCCAGGAATAGTACGTGCCCCCTCTATACATGTACATTCTAATCCGCGGCCCCCAGGAATAGTACGTGCCCCTCTATACATGTACATTCTAATCCGCGGCCCCCAGGAATAGTACGTGCCCCCTCTATACATGTACATTCTAATCCGCGGCCCCCAGGAATAGTACGTGCCCCCTCTATACATGTACATTCTAATCCGCGGCCCCCAGGAATAGTACGTGCCCCCTCTATACATCTACATTCTAATCCGCGGCCCCCAGGAATAGTACGTGCCCCCTCTATACATGTACATTCTAATCCGCGGCCCCCAGGAATAGTACGTGCCCCCTCTATACATGTACATTCTAATCCGCAGCCCCCAGGAATAGTACGTGCCCCCTCTATACATGTACATTCTAATCCGCGGCCCCCAGGAATAGTACGTGCCCCCTCTATACATGTACATTCTAATCCGCAGCCCCCAGGAATAGTACGTGCCCCCTCTATACATGTACATTCTAATCCGCGGCCCCCAGGAATAGTACGTGCCCCCTCTATACATCTACATTCTAATCCGCGGCCCCCAGGAATAGTACGTGCCCCCTCTATACATGTACATTCTAATCCGCGGCCCCCAGGAATAGTACGTGCCCCCTCTATACATGTACATTCTAATCCGCGGCCCCCAGGAATAGTACGTGCCCCCTCTATACATGTACATTCTAATCCGCGGCCCCCAGGAATAGTACGTGCCCCCGCTATACATCTACATTCTAATCCGCGGCCCCCAGGAATAGTACGTGCCCCCTCTATACATGTACATTCTAATCCGCGGCCCCCAGGAATAGTACGTGCCCCCTCTATACATCTACATTCTAATCCGCGGCCCCCAGGAATAGTACGTGCCCCCTCTATACATCTACATTCTAATCCGCGGCCCCCAGGAATAGTACGTGCCCCCTCTATACATGTACATTCTAACCCGCGGCCCCCAGGAATAGTACGTGCCCCCTCTATACATGTACATTCTAATCCGCGGCCCCCAGGAATAGTACGTGCCCCCTCTATACATGTACATTCTAATCCGCGGCCCCCAGGAATAGTACGTGCCCCCTCTATACATGTACATTCTAATCCGCGGCCCCCAGGAATAGTACGTGCCCCCTCTATACATCTACATTCTAATCCGCGGCCCCCAGGAATAGTACGTGCCCCCTCTATACATGTACATTTATTCCGCGGCCCCCAGGAATAGTACGTGCCCCCTCTATACATGTACATTCTAATCCGCGGCCCCCCAGGAATAGTACGTGCCCCCTCTATACATGTACATTCTAATCCGCGGCCCCCAGGAATAGTACGTGCCCCCTCTATACATCTACATTCTAATCCGCGGCCCCCAGAAATAGTACGTGCCCCCTCTATACATGTACATTCTAACTCCGCGGCCCCCAGGAATAGTACGTGCCCCCTCTATACATGTACATTCTAATCCGCGGCCCCCAGGAATAGTACGTGCCCCCTCTATACATGTACATTCTAATCCGCGGCCCCCAGGAATAGTACGTGCCCCCTCTATACATGTACATTCTAATCCGCGGCCCCCAGGAATAGTACGTGCCCCCTCTATACATCTACATTCTAATCCGCGGCCCCCAGGAATAGTACGTGCCCCCTCTATACATGTACATTTATTCCGCGGCCCCCAGGAATAGTACGTGCCCCTCTATACATGTACATTCTAATCCGCGGCCCCCAGGAATAGTACGTGCCCCCTCTATACATGTACATTCTAATCCGCGGCCCCCAGGAATAGTACGTGCCCCCTCTATACATCTACATTCTAATCCGCGGCCCCCAGGAATAGTACGTGCCCCCTCTATACATCTACATTCTAACCTGCGGCCCCCAGGAATAGTACGTGCCCCCTCTATACATGTACATTCTAATCCGCGGCCCCCAGGAATAGTACGTGCCCCCTCTATACATCTACATTCTAATCCGCGGCCCCCAGGAATAGTACGTGCCCCTCTATACATGTACATTCTAATCCGCGGCCCCCAGGAATAGTACGTGCCCCCTCTATACATCTACATTCTAATCCGCGGCCCCCAGGAATAGTACGTGCCCCCTCTATACATCTACATTCTAACCTGCGGCCCCCAGGAATAGTACGTGCCCCCTCTATACATGTACATTCTAATCCGCGGCCCCCAGGAATAGTACGTGCCCCTCTATAAATGTACATTCTAATCCGCGGCCCCCAGGAATAGTACGTGCCCCTCTATACATGTACATTCTAATCTGCAGCCCCCAGGAATAGTACGTGCCCCCTCTATACATCTACATTCTAATCCGCGGCCCCCAGGAATAGTACGTGCCCCCTCTATACATCTACATTCTAATCCGCGGCCCCCAGGAATAGTACGTGCCCCTCTATAAATGTACATTCTAATCCGCGGCCCCCAGGAATAGTACGTGCCCCTCTATACATGTACATTCTAATCCGCGGCCCCCAGGAATAGTACGTGCCCCCTCTATACATCTACATTCTAATCCGCGGCCCCCAGGAATAGTACGTGCCCCCTCTATACATCTACATTCTAACCTGCGGCCCCCAGGAATAGTACGTGCCCCCTCTATACATGTACATTCTAATCCGCGGCCCCCAGGAATAGTACGTGCCCCTCTATAAATGTACATTCTAATCCGCGGCCCCCAGGAATAGTACGTGCCCCTCTATACATGTACATTCTAATCCGCGGCCCCCAGGAATAGTACGTGCCCCTCTATACATGTACATTTATTCCGCGGCCCCCAGGAATAGTACGTGCCCCCTCTATACATGTACATTCTAATCCGCGGCCCCCAGGAATAGTACGTGCCCCCTCTATACATGTACATTCTAATCCGCGGCCCCCAGGAATAGTACGTGCCCCCTCTATACATGTACATTCTAATCCGCGGCCCCCAGGAATAGTACATGCCCCCTCTATACATGTTCTAATCCGCGGCCCCCAGGAATAGTACATGCCCCCTCTATACATCTACATTCTAACCCGCGGCCCCCAGGAATAGTACGTGCCCCTCTATACATGTACATTCTAATCCGCGGCCCCCAGGAATAGTACGTGCCCCTCTATACATGTACATTTATTCCGCGGCCCCCAGGAATAGTACGTGCCCCCTCTATACATGTACATTCTAATCCGCGGCCCCCAGGAATAGTACGTGCCCCCTCTATACATGTACATTCTAATCCGCGGCCCCCAGGAATAGTACGTGCCCCCTCTATACATCTACATTCTAATCCGCGGCCCCCAGGAATAGTACGTGCCTCCTCTATACATGTACATTCTAATCCGCGGCCCCCAGGAATAGTACGTGCCCCCTCTATACATGTACATTCTAATCCGCGGCCCCCAGGAATAGTACGTGCCCCCTCTATACATGTACATTCTAATCCGCGGCCCCCAGGAATAGTACATGCCCCCTCTATACATGTTCTAATCCGCGGCCCCCAGGAATAGTACGTGCCCCCTCTATACATGTACATTCTAATCCGCGGCCCCCAGGAATAGTACGTGCCCCCTCTATACATCTACATTCTAATCCGCGGCCCCCAGGAATAGTACGTGCCTCCTCTATACATGTACATTCTAATCCGCGGCCCCCAGGAATAGTACGTGCCCCCTCTATACATCTACATTCTAATCCGCGGCCCCCAGGAATAGTACGTGCCTCCTCTATACATCTACATTCTAATCCGCGGCCCCCAGGAATAGTACGTGCCCCCTCTATACATGTACATTCTAATCCGCGGCCCCCAGGAATAGTACATGCCCCCTCTATACATGTACATTCTAATCCGCGGCCCCCAGGAATAGTACGTGCCCCCTCTATACATGTACATTCTAATCCGCGGCCCCCAGGAATAGTACGTGCCCCCTCTATACATCTACATTCTAATCCGCGGCCCCCAGGAATAGTACGTGCCCCCTCTATACATGTACATTCTAATCCGCGGCCCCCAGGAATAGTACGTGCCCCCTCTATACATCTACATTCTAATCCGCGGCCCCCAGGAATAGTACGTGCCTCCTCTATACATGTACATTCTAATTCGCGGCCCCCAGGAATAGTACGTGCCCCCTCTAAACATGTACATTCTAATCCGCAGCCCCCAGGAATAGTACGTGCCCCCTCTATACATCTACATTCTAATCCGCGGCCCCCAGGAATAGTACGTGCCCCCTCTATACATGTACATTCTAATCCGCGGCCCCCAGGAATAGTACGTGCCCCTCTATAAATGTACATTCTAATCCGCGGCCCCCAGGAATAGTACGTGCCCCTCTATACATGTACATTCTAATCTGCAGCCCCCAGGAATAGTACGTGCCCCCTCTATACATGTACATTCTAATCCGCGGCCCCCAGGAATAGTACGTGCCCCCTCTATACATCTACATTCTAACCCGCGGCCCCCAGGAATAGTACGTGCCCCTCTATACATGTACATTCTAATCCGCGGCCCCCCAGGAATAGTACGTGCCCCCTCTATACATCTACATTCTAATCCGTGGCCCCCAGGAATAGTACGTGCCCCCTCTATACATCTACATTCTAATCCGCGGCCCCCAGGAATAGTACATGCCCCCTCTATACATCTACATTCTAATCCGCGGCCCCCAGGAATAGTACGTGCCCCCTCTATACATGTACATTCTAATCCGCGGCCCCCAGGAATAGTACGTGCCCCCTCTATACATGTACATTCTAATCCGCGGCCCCCAGGAATAGTACGTGCCCCCTCTATACATCTACATTCTAATCCGCGGCCCCCAGGAATAGTACGTGCCCCCTCTATACATCTACATTCTAATCCGCGGCCCCCAGGAATAGTACGTGCCTCCTCTATACATGTACATTCTAATCCGCGGCCCCCAGGAATAGTACGTGCCCCCTCTATACATGTACATTCTAACCCGCGGCCCCCAGGAATAGTACGTGCCCCTCTATACATGTACATTCTAATCCGCGGCCCCCAGGAATAGTACGTGCCCCCTCTATACATGTACATTCTAATCCGCGGCCCCCAGGAATAGTACGTGCCCCTCTATACATGTACATTTATTCCGCGGCCCCCAGGAATAGTACGTGCCCCTCTATACATGTACTATTCCTGGGGGCCGCGGATTAGAATGTACATGTATAGAGGGGGCACGTACTATTCCTGGGGGCCGCGGATTAGAATGTACATGCCCCCTCTATACATCTACATTCTAACCCGCGGCCCCCAGGAATAGTACGTGCCCCTCTATACATGTACATTTATTCCGCGGCCCCCAGGAATAGTACGTGCCCCCTCTATACATGTACATTCTAATCCGCGGCCCCCAGGAATAGTACGTGCCCCCTCTATACATGTACATTCTAATCCGCGGCCCCCAGGAATAGTACGTGCCCCCTCTATACATGTACATTCTAATCCGCGGCCCCCAGGAATAGTACGTGCCCCTCTATACATGTACATTTATTCCGCGGCCCCCAGGAATAGTACGTGCCCCTCTATACATGTACTATTCCTGGGGCCGCGGATTAGAATGTACATGTATAGAGGGGGCACGTACTATTCCTGGGGGCCGCGGATTAGAATGTACATGCCCCCTCTATACATCTACATTCTAACCCGCGGCCCCCAGGAATAGTACGTGCCCCTCTATACATGTACATTTATTCCGCGGCCCCCAGGAATAGTACGTGCCCCCTCTATACATGTACATTCTAATCCGCGGCCCCCAGGAATAGTACGTGCCCCCTCTATACATGTACATTCTAATCCGCGGCCCCCAGGAATAGTACGTGCCCCCTCTATACATCTACATTCTAACCCGCGGCCCCCAGGAATAGTACGTGCCCCCTCTATACATGTACATTCTAATCCGCGGCCCCCAGGAATAGTACGTGCCCCCCTCTATACATGTACATTCTAATCCGCAGCCCCCAGGAATAGAATGTACATGTATAGAGGGGGCACGTACTATTCCTGGGGGCTGCGGATTAGAATGTACATGTATAGAGGGGGCACGTACTATCTGGGGGCCGCGGATTAGAATGTACATGTATAGAGGGGGCACGTACTATTCCTGGGGGCCGCGGATTAGAATGTACATGTATAGAGGGGGCACGTACTAATCCGCGGCCCCCAGGAATAGTACGTGCCCCCTCTATACATGTACATTCTAATCCGCGGCCCCCAGGAATAGTACGTGCCCCCTCTATACATGTACATTTATTCCGCGGCCCCCAGGAATAGTACGTGCCCCCTCTATACATGTACATTCTAATCCGCGGCCCCCAGGAATAGTACGTGCCCCTCTATACATGTACATTTATTCCGCGGCCCCCAGGAATAGTACGTGCCCCCTCTATACATGTACATTCTAATCCGCAGCCCCCAGGAATAGTACGTGCCCCCTCTATACATGTACATTTATTCCGCGGCCCCCAGGAATAGTACGTGCCCCTCTATACATGTACATTCTAATCCGCGGCCCCCAGGAATAGTACGTGCCCCCTCTATACATGTACATTCTAATCCGCGGCCCCCAGGAATAGTACGTGCCCCTCTATACATGTACATTTATTCCGCGGCCCCCAGGAATGGTACGTGCCCCCTCTATACATCTACATTCTAATCCGCGGCCCCCAGGAATAGTACATGCCCCCCTCTATACATCTACATTCTAATCCGCGGCCCCCAGGAATAGTACGTGCCCACTCTATACATGTACATTCTAATCCGCGGCCCCCAGGAATAGTACGTGCCCCCTCTATACATGTACATTCTAATCCGCGGCCCCCAGGAATAGTACGTGCCCCTCTATACATGTACATTCTAATCGCGGCCCCCAGGAATAGTACGTGCCCCTCTATACATGTACATTCTAATCCGCGGCCCCCAGGAATAGTACGTGCCCCCTCTATACATGTACATTCTAATCCGCTGCCCCCAGGAATAGTACGTGCCCCCTCTATACATGTACATTCTAATCCGCGGCCCCCAGGAATAGTACGTGCCTCCTCTATACATGTACATTTATTCCGCGGCCCCCAGGAATAGTATGTGCCCCCTCTATACATGTACATTCTAATCCGCGGCCCCCAGGAATAGTACGTGCCCCCTCTATACATGTACATTCTAATCCGCGGCCCCCAGGAATAGTACGTGCCCCCTCTATACATTTACATTCTAATCCGCGGCCCCCAGGAATAGTACGTGCCCCCTCTATACATCTACATTCTAATCCGCGGCCCCCAGGAATAGTACGTGCCCCCTCTATACATGTACATTCTAATCCGCGGCCCCCAGGAATAGTACGTGCCCCCCTCTATACATCTACATTCTAATCCGCGGCCCCCAGGAATAGTACGTGCCCCCTCTATACATGTACATTCTAATCCGCGGCCCCCAGGAATAGTACGTGCCCCCTCTATACATGTACATTCTAATCCGCGGCCCCCAGGAATAGTACGTGCCCCCTCTATACATGTACATTCTAATCCGCGGCCCCCAGGAATAGTACGTGCCCCCTCTATACATGTACATTCTAATCCGCAGCCCCCAGGAATAGTACGTGCCCCCTCTATACATCTACATTCTAATCCGTGGCCCCCAGGAATAGTACGTGCCTCCTCTATACATGTACATTCTAACCCGCGGCCCCCAGGAATAGTACGTGCCCCCTCTATACATGTACATTCTAATCCGCGGCCCCCAGGAATAGTACGTGCCCCCTCTATACATGTACATTCTAATCTGCAGCCCCCAGGAATAGTACGTGCCCCCTCTATACATGTACATTCTAATCCGCGGCCCCCAGGAATAGTACGTGCCCCCTCTATACATGTACATTCTAATCCGTGGCCCCCAGGAATAGTACGTGCCCCCTCTATACATGTACATTCTAATCCGCTGCCCCCAGGAATAGTACGTGCCCCCTCTATACATGTACATTCTAATCCGCAGCCCCCAGGAATAGTACGTGCCCCCTCTATACATGTACATTCTAATCCGCTGCCCCCAGGAATAGTACGTGCCCCTCTATACATGTACATTCTAATCCGCGGCCCCCAGGAATAGTACGTGCCCCCTCTATACATGTACATTCTAATCCGCTGCCCCCAGGAATAGTACATGCCCCTCTATACATGTACATTCTAATCCGCGGCCCCCAGGAATAGTACGTGCCCCCTCTATACATGTACATTCTAATCCGCGGCCCCCAGGAATAGTACGTGCCCCCTCTATACATGTACATTCTAATCCGCGGCCCCCAGGAATAGTACGTGCCCCCTCTATACATGTACATTCTAATCCGTGGCCCCCAGGAATAGTACGTGCCCCCTCTATACATGTACATTCTAATCCGCGGCCCCCAGGAATAGTACGTGCCCCCTCTATACATGTACATTCTAATCCGCGGCCCCCAGGAATAGTACGTGCCCCTTCTATACATGTACATTCTAACCCGCGGCCCCCAGGAATAGTACGTGCCTCCTCTATACATGTACATTCTAATCCGCGGCCCCCAGGAATAGTACGTGCCCCCTCTATACATCTACATTCTCACTGGCTGCTGGGGGCAGAGGGAACACCTCCCGTGTAGGTAACAGAGGAGAGTGGATAACAGCACAGATAGTGTAAGATATGGCGTCACTCACCGCAGAAGAAGCGCACGGTATCTTCAAGATGAAGCCTACATCTGATTCACAGAACGAGTCCTAAAGACGTCTCTCCTCCCTCCACACTCTTCTCCCTCCTCCCTCCACACTCTTCTCCCTCCTCCCTCCTCCCTCCACACTCTTCTCCCTCCTCCCTCCACACTCTTCTCCCTCCTCCCTCCACACTCTTCTCCCCTCCTCCCTCCACACTCTTCTCCCTCCTCCCTCCTCCCTCCACACTCTTCTCCCTCCTCCCTCCACACTCTTCTCCCTCCTCCCTCCACACTCTTCTCCCTCCTCCCTCCACACTCTTCTCCCTCCTCCCTCCACACTCTTCTCCCTCCTCCCTCCACACTCTTCTCCCTCCTCCCTCCACACTCTTCTTTTCTCTCTCCTCCCTCCACACACTCTCTCTTCTTTCTCCTCTCTCTCCTCCCTCCACACACTCTCTCTCTTCTTTCTCCTCCCTCCGCACTCTCTTCTCTTTTTCTCCTCCCTCCTCCCTCCGCGCTCTCTGCTCTTTTTCTCCTCCCTCCGCACTCTCTTCTCTTTTTCTCCTCCCTCCTCCCTCCGCGCTCTCTGCTCTTTTTCTCCTCCCTCCGCACTCTCTCTTCTTTCTCCTCCTTCCGCACTCTCTGCTCTTTTTCTCCTCCCTCCGCACTCTCTTCTCTTTTTCTCCTCCCTCTGCACTCTCTTCTCTTTTTCTCCTCCCTCCTCCCTCCGCACTCTCTGCTCTTTTTCTCCTCCCTCCGCACTCTCTGCTCTTCTTTCTCCTCCTTCCGCACTCTCTGCTCTTTTTCTCCTCCCTCCGCACTCTCTTCTCTTTTTCTCCTCCCTCCGCACTCTCTGCTCTTTTTCTCCTCCCTCCGCACTCTCTTCTCTTTTTCTCCTCCCTCCGCACTCTCTTCTCTTTTTCTCCTCCCTCCGCACTCTCTTCTCTTTTTCTCCTCCCTCTGCACTCTCTTCTCTTTTTCTCCTCCCTCCGCACTCTCTTCTCTTTTTCTCCTCCCTCCGCGCTCTCTGCTCTTTCTCTCCTCTTCTCTTTTATACATCAGTCCTTTGAGGGTCCGCAGCTTGAGGCATTTTTGGGGGATGGCTATAGATTCGGTAATCTGGGTTGATGGGTCCAGTTTAGATATCCTGAGGATATTTGGGGGGGCTGGCTGGTGGGGTCCTGCCCCGCGGTGTGATCTGTGCATGATTTTTTCTTTTTCTCTCTTCTCTTCCTGACTCGCCATCATTATCCGTCTTCGTGTTTCGTGCACATTTCTGGCTCCTTTGTTTTTTTCCGCCCCATGTGATGTCTTTTCCTCACCGCTTCCGTGTCTTTGTGCCGCACTCCCTCCTGCTCACTAGTCATTGCTTGTGCCAGGGAGAGCTGCCGGTCGGCATGGACGCCGCGGGAGTGCCATAGGCATAGGAACCATAGAAGAGGTGGATAATGGCTCCGGCTTTGGGTTCAGGTTTGCGGGGTCACGTGAGGCGTGGATGATCGAGAGCTGCGTGCAGACCATGGCTGCGGGGACTGACCAACAAACCTCATGGATCGGCCGCAGCGGCAGTAATCTCCTCTGATAGCGTAACATGCAGTCATAAGATCCTCGTTAATGAGCGGCCCTCTGCTTGCTGTCAGTGAATAAAAATGTTTATGGTTTACATTATGGGTCTTGTTCTGCATACAACTGTGGGTTTGTTACAATGTACCAGTGCAGGTAAGGCCAAGACGTCTGTGCTGGTGTGTCATGACTCACTGCAATGCTACATTGTAACGCAGCGGAGCCTGCGGGATGTGGAAGGTGCAGTGTATTGGCACTCTGGCCGCGGGGTGGGGGTGCAGTGTATTGTCACTCTGGCCACGGGGTGGGGGGGTGCAGTGTATTGTCACTCTGGCCACGGGGTGGGGGGGTGCAGTGTATTGTCACTCTGGCCGCGGGGTGGGGGGGTGCAGTGTATTGTCACTCTGGCCGCGGGGTGGGGGGGTGCAGTGTATTGTCACTCTGGCCGCGGGGTGGGGTGGGGGGGTGCAGTGTATTGTCACTCTGGCCATGGGGTGGGGGGATCTGGGAACACGGCCGCAGATTAAGGACAAGCATATTTTCCAGTCTTTGATCGTCCCCGGGAAAAGTCCAACCAGGAAGAAGTCCGGTCCCTTCAGCGCCCGCCGCAGCAGCGCCATCGGCATCGAGAACATCCAGGAGGTGCAGGAGAAGCGGTGAGTGGTCGGGGGCACATTTAGGATGGGGCGGGAGAGAGGATGGGATGGGGTAAAGATAGGGCAGGGCAAGGATGGGACGTGGCAGAGATGGGATTGGGCAGGAGAGAGATGGGATGGAATGGGACGAGACGTGGCAGAGATGGGATGGGGTATGTCAGAGGATGGCGGTACACTCACTTTGGATACATGTTTTTCAGTGAAAGTCCAACTGGCCCCTTGAAGACTCCGGACAGTGGCACCGCCTCCCAGGAGCCCAAATCTGACAACTCGTCCAATCACAGCTCTCCGGAGATGCCCACAACAAAGAACAGGTGCTGGTCCTGCAGTGCCGGGAGCCTTCCCAGCACAGGCCCCATACTGACCCTCTCTGTCTCACAGGGTGGATGCGGGGGCCAGAGCCGAGACCCAGAGAGACTTCTCCCGCTCATCGTCCAGTGCCAGCAGCTTTGCCAGCGTGGTGGAGGAAGGTGAACTGCTCGACGAGGATGACCCTGGCTTGGTAATGGCACCTGCACATACTGTGGTGTAGGAGTCAGCGGGTGTGAGGATTGTGCTGAGAATGATGACATTCATACATGTCAGCTGCGCTGTATATAACCCTCCCTGCAACCGCCTGCAGACCCCGCAAATGTGCAGCCAAGGTGTCAACATTAAACTGGGACAGTCCCTGATCCAGCCCCCCCCCCCCTCCCCCCCTCCGGCCCCTGACAGATTGGTGGCAGGGGTGGGATCGAAATAAGCGTGTGTGAGACCCCAGACACTGACACTCCAGCTGCTGCCGGCAGTCTTTAGAGTGCAGACACTGTGCGGTGTGTGGGTGCATCAGGTGTCAGTTCTGTGTCAGTGACCAAAGTCTGCAAGAATGGCTGATGGCACCAGGAGCCGCAAAGCTCAAGAGCTGGCCAATGCTATGGCCGGAGCAGAAGAGGACGGTGCTGTGTGCAGCGTCGAGGAGCCAGGAGCCCGACGCCAGAGAACAGCTCTACAGAGGATAGCACACAACCTGGCAATTATGGACACGGCGAGGAGGAGCCCACCCAAGAGTCCTCCAGGAGCCAGTCCCCACTCTGCAGTAGACAGCGCAGCACCCGGCTCTGCAGCGGGTCACTCACCACTTGCCCCTTCCCTGAGCCTGAAAGGTTCGGAGGCCCGTCTTACAGCTGGAGACCAGACAGGTGGAGCGTGACCACCAGTTGTGGCTAGCTCAGCTCCAAGTTTGTGGCGTGTGCGGGGTCGGGACAGGATGGGCTTGTGGCCTGTGCGGGGTCGGGACAGGGCGGGCTTGTGGCCTGTGCGGGGTCGGGACAGGGCGGGCTTGTGGCCTGTGCGGGGTCGGGACAGGGCGGGCTTGTGGCCTGTGCGGGGTCGGGACAGGGTGGGCTTGTGGCCTGTGCGGGGTCGGGACGGGGCGGGCTTGTGGCCTGAGCGGGGTCGGGACGGGGCGGGCTTGTGGCCTGTGCGGGGTCGGGACGGGGCGGGCTTGTGGCCTGTGCGGGGTCGGGACGGGGCGGGCTTGTGGCCTGTGCGGGGTCGGGACGGGGCGGGCTTGTGGCCTGTGCGGGGTCGGGACGGGGCGGGCTTGTGGCCTGTGCGGGGTCGGGACGGGGCGGGCTTGTGGCCTGTGCGGGGTCGGGACGGGGCGGGCTTGTGGCCTGAGCGGGGTCGGGACGGGGCGGGCTTGTGGCCTGTGCGGGGTCGGGACGGGGCGGGCTTGTGGCCTGTGCGGGGTCGGGACGGGGCGGGCTTGTGGCCTGTGCGGGGTCGGGACGGGGCGGGCTTGTGGCCTGAGCGGGGTCGGGACGGGGCGGGCTTGTGGCGTGTGCGGGGTCGGGACGGGACGGGCTTGTGGCGTGTGCGGGGTCGGGACGGGGCGGGCTTGTGGCCTGTGCGGGGTCGGGACGGGATGGGCTTGTGGCCTGTGCGGGGTCGGGACGGGACGGGCTTGTGGCGTGGACGGGACGGGCTTGTGGCGTGTGCGGGGGTCGGGACGGGGCGGGCTTGTGGCCTGTGCGGGGTCGGGATGGGATGGGCTTGTGGCCTGTGCGGGGACGGGACGGGCTTGTGTGTGTACATTGATGATCTCTCACTGACTTCTCTCTGCAGGAAAGTGGCTCCAGCGCGGGCACGCCTCACAAGCGCGACTCCTTTATATACAGCACGTGGCTGGAAGACAGCGTAAGCAGTGTGAGCACCGCCAGCGGAGGGAGCGCATCAGGTGATGAAACGCATCATTCTATAGGAGCAGTCTCCTGTAGGGCGGGTGATAGGCGCCTGTGCAGAGGAGGAGCAGTCTCCTGTACGGCGGGCGATAGGCGCCTGTGCAGAGGAGCAGTCTACTGTAGGACGGGTGATAGGCGCCTGTGCAGAGGAGCTGCAGTGACCTGTGATTGTTGTGTCCAGTAAGTGGGTGGCCACTTTTTCGGTACTGCTTGCACCCGTCACACGAGCATCCCCTTACCCCTCCTCCCCTTAGTCTTCAGCCACCATTGTTTAGCGGGACTGTCCAGCGGCCGAGCGCAGACTGTAGGGAGCGGGGCCGTCCAGCGGCCGAGCGCAGACTGTAGGGAGCGGGGCCGTCCAGCGGCCGAGCGCAGACTGTAGGGAGCGGGGCCGAGCGCAGACTGTAGGGAGCGGGGCCAAGCGCAGACTGTAGGGAGCGGGGCCGAGCGCAGACTGTAGGGAGCGGGGCCGAGCGCAGACTGTAGGGAGCGGGGCCGAGCGCAGACTGTAGGGAGTGGGGCCGTCCAGCGGCCGAGCGCAGACTGTAGGGAGCGGGGCCGTCCAGCGGCCGAGCGCAGACTGTAGGGAGCGGGGCCGTCCAGCGGCCGAGCGCAGACTGTAGGGAGCGGGGCCGTCCAGCGGCCGAGCGCAGACTGTAGGGAGCGGGGCCGTCCAGCGGCCGAGCGCAGACTGTAGGGAGCGGGGCCGTCCAGCGCCCGAGCGCAGACTGTAGGGAGCGGGGCTGTCAGCGGTGATTTCTGGCGGTGCATTGTACGAGGAGCGCCCCCATCACCGGCCGCCGCTGCTCCTCCTCATCCATCGCCCCGCGGCTGTTACTGAGGGGCGGTCAGCGGTGATTTCTGGCGGTGCATTGTACAAGGAGCGCCCCCATCACCGGCCGCCGCTGCTCCTCCTCATCCATCGCCCCGCGGCTGTTACTGAGGGGCGGTCAGCGGTGGTCTCTGGCGGTGCATTGTACGAGGAGCGCCCCTATCACCGGCCGCCGCTGCTCCTCCTCATCCATCGCCCCGCGGCTGTTACTGAGGGGCGGTCAGCGGTGGTCTCTGGCGGTGCATTGTACGAGGAGCGCCCCCATCACCGGCCGCCGCTGCTCCTCCTCATCCATCGCCCTCCGCGGCTGTTACTGAGGGGCGGTGGATGAGCCCTCGTGAGCGCCATCTGGAGTTTTCTCATTGATGAGGTGTAATTGTGCTTCTCTGCGCCAGGTTTCCCGCGCAGCCCCCACCCAGACGGCCGCAGATTGAGCGGAGACTCCGCGTATCCCGAAATTAAGATAGAAACAGACGCAACAAATCAGGTAAGAGCTGTAGTGTCATGTGACACAAGTGCCTCCGCCTCCTGCGCACCAATCATGTGTTTGCATGTCTCCTCAGCGCTGCTGGCCCCCGCATGATGGAGGGACCCATCCCAGCCCCGGAAGGTGAGGACCACTCCGCCACCCCCCCGGCCTGCGGAGCTGAACTCTCAGGACAGGACTTTTCATCTTTTCTTTCCTGTCTCCAGCCCCGGTACAGAAGACTGAAACTGAGCCATATGCACCAATCCTCTCTGCGGCCGGGGCCCCGCCCGGGGAGCGGACACCGCCTCCTGCAGCCGCCTCCTCCCTCTCCAGCACTTAATAATAAAGGGGGCTGTACCCCTCCCCCGCGGTGTGAAGGCCGGAGCCGGATGACTCTTATTTATACAGCAGCCTGGACCTGGCGAGTGCTGCGCGGACGCCGGGCGGTGAACTTTATTCTCAGGATGTCAATCAATGCACAAGAGCGCAGAACTGACGGGGTCACTGTCCAGCCCCCTCTATGCATCGTCCATGCCACGTCCCCCTATGTGAAAGCAGCTAGCGCCGGGCGGTCACTGCGGCACATCCCCCTATGTGAAAGCAGCTAGCGCCGGGCGGTCACTGCGGCATGTCTCCCTATGTGAAAGCAGCTAGCGCCGGGCGGTCACTGCGGCATGTCTCCCTATGTGAAAGCAGCTAGCGCCGGGCGGTCACTGCGGCATGTCTCCCTATGTGAAAGCAGCTAGCGCCGGGCGGTCACTGCGGCACATCCCCCTATGTGAAAGCAGCTAGCGCCGGGCGGTCACTGTGCGGCACGTCTCCCTATGTGAAAGCAGCTAGCGCCGGGCGGTCACTGCGGCACATCCCCCTATGTGAAAGCAGCTAGCGCCGGGCGGTCACTGCGGCATGTCTCCCTATGTGAAAGCAGCTAGCGCCGGGCGGTCACTGCGGCATGTCTCCCTATGTGAAAGCAGCTAGCGCCGGGCGGTCACTGTGCGGCACGTCTCCCTGTGTGACCTCACCTCGGCCAGCACCGGGCGGTCACTGTGCGGCATGTCCCCGTGTGAGCGGCCAGCCATTGTGCGGCATGTCCCCGTGTGAGCGGCCAGCTGCGGGCGGTCACTGTGCGGCGTTACTAATGTGTCCACACAGGGGTACTGCTTAGACGGTAGGATTTTTTGGTCCTTCGTAGGACACCAACTCCAATTTTTGCATTTTGACGACTTTGATGTTTTATTTGTGTAAAAAAGAAATAGAAATTATTTATCTGATGGGAAATAAAGTGACAAAAGACCCCGAGCGAAGTCTCAACGGCTCCTCCCGGGCATCCCCCAATACTCTGCAGGAAAGGCGCCTGGAGCAAGCGGGTGGTCATCAATACATCGTGTCTTATCCTCCAGTCATCTCCTGAGCTGCACTCACTATTCCGCTTTTACATCAGGTCTTTTCCTCCAGAGCTGCAGTCACTATTTTTCCTGTTACATCATGTCTTATCCTCCGGAGCTGCACTCACTATTCTGCTGGTGCGGTCACTGTGTACATACATTACTGATCCTGAGTTCCCTCCTGTATTATACCTCAGAGCTGCACTCGCTATTCTGCTGTTACACCATGTCTTATCCCCCAGTCACCTCCAGAGCTGCGGTCACTATTCTGCTGCATTCCTATCAGTATGATCCATGTTTTCGGCTCCTGCTCTGCTCCTCTCCTCGCTGCTCTGGGTGAGTGGTGGGAAGAGGAGACTGTGGAGAAAGCGCAGTAGGGTCTTATCTGGTATAACAGTAGATAATATAAGTGGATGCAGTCACCTCCAGGGGTTGTGAAAGTCACAACTCCTATAAAAACGCGGTAATAGGGTGAACAGCCGCGGCCCCCGCAGGACCGGAGTCACCGTGAATGTAGAAAGACGGGGCCGAGGCCGCGCTCATCACCATTCACGAGGAGTTGGATGAGAACCATGTCCTTTATTGCAAAAGCATAAAACAGCTCTACACGTTCCAAGGGTCTCAGCCCCTGCCTCAGGACACATGACAGGATAATACAGACAGAACAGGTAGCATATGTATGTATGTGTGTGTGTCTGTATATATATATATCTATATATATATAATTGCCTTATTCTGTCTGTCTGTCTATCTATCTGTCAGTCTGTCATGCTCCAAAATTGTGTCCTTACGGTGGACACAAAGCTGATTGGCCGCTGGGGCTCGCCATGGCCCCGCCCCCCCCACACCGATTGGCTGCTCGCGCAGGCTGCGCCCCCACACGGATTGGCCAGCCGCTCGCCCAGGCTCCGCCCCCCCACAGATTGGCCTCTCGCCCCGGCACCCTGCAGGCATTGGCAATTCGGCCACGCCACGCCCCGCCCCCCTCACGCAATGCACGCTAGCTCTGGCCCCCTCCCTCCCCCCACGAATTCCCCGAACTGACACGACTGTCACGGAGGTGAGTACTGTACTCCCCCCCCCACCCCACCCCGGCCCCCGCTCGCACGGGAGTGGTGTGGATACGTTGGTAACCATGCTCGCATGGTTACAAGCGCATCAAGGTCCTGCTGCGGTGGAAGATCCACACGCACACACATAACAGCACACACACAAACATACACACACATCAGATCACACTCACTCTCACACACACCCTCACACACACATCGCATCCACTCACAGCATCCGGCGATATCGCTTGCTTCTCTGCCTCGATACTGTGCTGTTGTGACCTTCCAGGACCTGACGGAGGATCACATGGCCAGAGGCATGTGGTATCTCCGGATGTTGTGAGTGTGAGTGCGTATGTGCAATATCGTCAGTGTCTGTGTGTGTTAGTGGATGCGATCGGGTGTGTGTGAGTGGATGCGATCGGGTGTGTGTTAGTGGATGCGATCGGGTGTGTGTGTGAGTGGATGCGATCGGGTGTGTGTGAGTGGATGCGATCGGGTGTGTGTGAGTGGATGCGATCGGGTGTGTGTGAGTGGATGCGATCGGGTGTGTGAGTGTCGGCAGAGGAGCACGGCGTGCTGGAGGAGGCTGGGAGCAGAGAGGCTGATCATGGGGAAGGCTGGGAGGGGGAGGCTGATGCTGGGGGAGACTGGGAGGGGAAGGCTGATGCTGAAGGAGGCTGGGAGGGGGAGGCTGGGAGGAAGGAGGCTGGGAGGAGAGAGGCTGAGCCTGGGGAAGGCTGGGAAGGGGAGGCTGATGCTGAGGGAGGCTGGAAGGAGAGAGGCTGATGCTGGGGGAGGCTGGAAGGAGAGAGGCTGAGGCTGGGAGGAGAGAGGCTGATGCTGGGGAAGGCTGATGCTGGGGAAGGCTGGGAGGAGAGAGGCTGATCCTGGGGAAGGCTGGGAGAGGGAGGCTGATGCTTGGGGAGGCTGGGAGGAGAGAGGCTGATGCTGGGAGGAGAGAGGCTGATGCTGGGAGGAGAGAGGCTGATGCTGGGAGGAGAGAGGCTGATGCTGGGGGAGGCTGGGAGGGGGAGGCTGATGCTGGGGGAGGCTGGGACGAGGGAGGCTGATGCTTGGGGAGGCTGATGCTGGGGGAGGCTGGAAGGAGAGAGGCTGATGCTGGGGGAGGCTGGAAGGAGAGAGGCTGAGGCTGGGAGGAGAGAGGCTGATGCTGGGGAAGGCTGATGCTGAGGGAGGCTGGGAGGGGGAAAGCTGATGCTGGGAAAGGCTGGGAGGACGGAGGCTGGGAGGAGAGAGGCTGATCCTGGGGAAGGCTGGGAGGAGAGAGGCTGATCCTGGGGAAGGCTGGGAGAGGGAGGCTGATGCTGGGGGAGGCTGGAAGGAGAGAGGCTGATGCTGGGGGAGGCTGATGCTGGGGGAGGCTGGGAGGAGAGAGGCTGATGCTGGGAGGAGAGAGGCTGATGCTGGGAGGAGAGAGGCTGATGCTGGGAGGAGAGAGGCTGATGCTTGGGGAGGCTGATGCTGGGGGAGGCTGGAAGGAGAGAGGCTAATGCTGGTGGAGGCTGATGCTGGGGGAGACTGGGAGGGGAAGGCTGATGCTGAGGGAGGCTGGGAGAGGGAGGCTGATGCTGGGGGAGGCTGGAAGGAGAGAGGCTGATGCTGGGGGAGGCTGATGCTGGGGGAGGCTGGGAGGAGAGAGGCTGATCCTGGGGAAGGCTGGGAGGAGGAGAGGCTGATCCTGGGGAAGGCTGGGAGAGAGAGGCTGATCCTGGGGAAGGCTGGGAGAGGGAGGCTGATGCTGGGGGAGGCTGGAAGGAGAGAGGCTGATGCTGGGGGAGGCTGATGCTGGGGGAGGCTGGGAGGAGAGAGGCTGATGCTGGGAGGAGAGAGGCTGATGCTGGGAGGAGAGAGGCTGATGCTTGGGGAGGCTGATGCTGGGGGAGGCTGGAAGGAGAGAGGCTAATGCTGGTGGAGGCTGATGCTGGGGGAGACTGGGAGGGGAAGGCTGATGCTGAGGGAGGCTGGGAGGGGGAGGCTGGGAGGAAGGAGGCTGGGAGGAGAGAGGCTGATCCTGGGGAAGGCTGGGAACGGGAGGCTGATGCTGAGGGAGGCTGGAAGGAGAGAGGCTGATGCTGGGGAGGCTGGAAGAGAGAGGCTGATGCTTGGGGAGGCTGATGCTGGGGGAGACTGGGAGGGGAAGGCTGATGCTGAGGAGGCTGGGAGGGGGAGGCTGGGAGGAAGGAGGCTGGGAGCAGAGAGGCTGATTCTGGGGAAGGCTGATGCTGAGGGAGGCTGGAAGGAGAGAGGCTGATGCTGGGGGAGGCTGGAAGGAGAGAGGCTGAGGCTGGGAGGAGAGAGGCTGATGCTGGGGAAGGCTGATGCTGTGGGAGGGGAAAGCTGATGCTGGGGAAGGCTGGGAGAGGGAGGCTGATGCTGGGGGAGGCTGGAAGGAGAGAGGCTGATGCTGGGGGAGGCTGATGCTGGGGGGAGGCTGGGAGGAGAGAGGCTGATCCTGGGGAAGGCTGGGAGAGGGAGGCTGATGCTGGAGGAGGCTGGAAGGAGAGAGGCTGATGCTGGCGGAGGCTGATGCTGGGGGAGGCTGGAAGGAGAGAGGCTGATGCTTGGGGAGGCTGGAGAGGGAGGCTGATGCTGAGGGAGGCTGGGAGGAGGGAGGCTGGGAGAGGTAGGCTGAGAGAAGAGAGGCTGATGCACACACACACGCACGCGCGCGCACTGCACAACACACCACACACACACACACACACACTGGGAACCACAAACAACTGCCCTACACAGACACCCACACACATAGACAACGCTGCACACACACAACACCCAACACACAAACACCGCGGCACACACAAATATACGCACATACCGCACAACACACACATTGCACAAAACATACCTCCCCCCAAAACACACCACACACACAAACTGCGCAACACACACACAACGCTACAGCCACACAGCGCTCCACAAACAACGCAACACACATACAACACCGCTCTCACCCCCCGTCACACCCAGAACATGTACAGCGCCTACACAAACACTTGGTAACTACACACAACAACATTATATATATATATATATATATATTATATATATATATATATATATATATATATATATATATATATATATATAGAACAAAAATCATACATGAACTACACAATACGTAAATTCTAGAATACCCGATGCGTAGAATTGGGCCACCTTCTAGTATATATATAATTACACATATATACAGTGGTGTTGATGCGTCCTGCAGAGGATACATTATATATGGTGCACTCTGCACTGTGTATAGTGTGTATATATATATATACAGTGGTGTTGATACGTCCTGCAGAGGATACATTGATTTTCCAGTGTTAGCGGTTTCTGTGGAGTCTTCGATGCTGATATGTGACACATTATTTATGGTTTTGTTCATTCTCTGGAATATTTTTAGCTTTTGAAGCAGTTTTTTTGCCTGAAATTATTGCAACAATAGATCCAAAACTAGCCAATCACAGATGAGGTTGTTGTGGCCAATCATAGCCTGGATATGGCAGCCAATCACATTGCCTCCCATCTGCTGCGTAGTTGCTTTATCTGTAGGTCTATGTAGTGAGTGATGCTGTGGAGCTTTATGATGGAGGCTTCAGATTGTTGTCAGCGGAGGGTCGTGTGCGAGTTGTGGTGCTACATGAGGAGGGTTACACTGGCCCCAGATCACAGGGAAGGGCGGCTGTAATCAGAGGACAGGGGTAAGAATTGTGCAGACACATAAGCAGCTGGGAATTACCCAGGACAGGCCCAGATCGGGGAGGATAGATACTGATAACATCCCTCGCCAATGGAAAGCTCAGCCCTCCTCCGCTTCTGCGAGAACGGCAAGAAAAGGGCAATATTCGGACAGCAACATCCAGTGTCAGGAAGAGATGATTGGAAGCAGGATTGAGGGGTGCAAGGCCCAGAAGAAGCCATTGATGACAGCCATACAGGGTGCAAGGCCGGGAAGAAGCCATTGATGACAGCTATACAGGGTGCAAGGCCCGAAAGAAGCCATTGATGACAGCCATACAAAGACAAAGGTGAAAACTGTGGGCATTTAAATATTCACAATGGAGGAAGGAGGAGTGGGAAGAAGTGCTATTTACTGATGAGAGCACTTTCTGCATTTAGGAAATGATGGCAAGTCTTATGTGAGAAGGTTTCCACATGAAGGGCACAAGCCAGAGTGAGCTGTGACACATCGGATGCCAGTAATGGTCTGGGCTGGATGGCAGCCAATGGTACTGGAAGGCTTCATATTGTGGAGGGTTAATGCAAATACATAGACATCCTTCATAAGAAAATGCTGCCTTCTGCTCCGCACCGGTATCAGGGGATTGTATCCTCCAGGATGATAATGCTCCTTGTCACAGCTAAGACAGTAACGGAATGGAAAAAAAGAACAAGGTGGCTACTACTGACCGGCCAGCCCAGTCCCCAGACCTCAACCCAATGGAAAATGTGGCACAAGGTATCAATAGAGATATCTAAAAAACAGCCAAGGACCAGGAGAGAGGAGGCTCTGATCCAGGCCCGGAACCTCATCACTGGTGACATCTGCAGAAGCTCCTGCACTCAATGCACAGAGATGCAAAGGCCAATAACGGATTAGACGCTAAAGACGCCCTCACAAGGCCGGACTCTGAATTACATACAAAAATAATACCGCTATAAAGTGATATGTAAGTCTGTGAGACCTTGCATTGGAAGTTACTGAATGTAGAAGCCTGTTCACATTCTACACTGCACTGGGGTAGGGATGGCTATGCTGGAAAATATCAAACATGCACAACGCATAACAATGTATACACGGGGGACATTCAAAAATGAGCGGCCTACAATGAGGGAAACAGACACATGTATGTTCCACCAGTGTCACTGCAGAGATGCAGAAGTGTGAAATGTAGAGTGCTTTCTGCCTATGCAGGGCTTATCAACACCACTGTGTATGTGTAAGGAGAGGTCACACGTCCTTCCTCTTTGAAAAAAATCTGCAGTATTGGGGGGGGGGGGGGGGGGGGGGGGGGCAAAAAATGTGAAGCAGAAATGTCTGATAATCAGAAAGTCAGATTAACCCTTGTGTCTATTCTGTTCACAGAGAATTGGAACCCACGCCCCTGGGCGGTTCTGTGACTGCAGCATGGTTTGCATACATTACATGCACATGAATGTTTATAGACACAATCTATAGAATATATTTTTCACATTTTATTTATTCATTTTTTAATTAATTTTTTTCTTATATAAACTATCGTATTTTTCAGACCATAAGACGTACTTTTTCCCCCAAAATGTTGGGGGAAAGTGGGGGGTGCGTCTTATAGTCTGAATGTGGCTGCAGGGAATGAGGGTGCTGCGGTGGAGCGGGTCATCGGGGGCACGAGCAAGCTGTAGCAGCACCTGCTGTGACCACGTTCCCCGCTCATTTCATATGCACGGCCATCCTCCTGCCCATCATCTCTCAGCGCTGAAGACGGCGCTGACAGGTGGGCGGGGTCATGGGCGGGGGATACACGCATAGTAAACAGCCAGCCCACATGATCACCCCTGGTAACTACAGCCTGGAGTGATCATGTGCGGCTGTATTCACTGCCCCCGCGCAGCATCATGAGCATAGGGAGCAGTGAATAAATACGGTATACTCACCGTGCAGCGTCGCTCCTCCCCAGTCTGTGTCGGCAGCAGTGCCGCTGACCTGTGTGGAGCCTCTTCCTCCTGTCAGTGCCGGCCGCTGCAGGGGAATGGCTCCACACAGGTCAGCGGCGCTGCTGCTGCCGGCAGAGACGGGGGAGGAGCGATGCTGCAGGGGAATGGCTCCACACAGGTCAGCAACACTGCTGCCGGCAGAGACGGGGGAGGAGCGATGCTGCAGGGGAATGGCTCCACACAGGTCAGCAACACTGCTGCCGGCACAGACGGGGGAGGAGCGATGCTGCAGGGGAATGGCTCCACACAGGTCAGCAACACTGCTGCCGGCAGAGACGGGGGAGGAGCGATGCTGCAGGGGAATGGCTCCACACAGGTCAGCGGCGCTGCTGCCGGCAGAGACGGGGGAGGAGAGATGCTGCAGGGGAATGGCTCCACACAGGTCAGCGGCGCTGCTGCTGCCGGCACAGACGGGGGAGGAGCGATGCTGCAGGGGAATGGCTCCACACAGGTCAGCGGCGCTGCTGCTGCCGGCACAGACGGGGGAGGAGCGATGCTGCAGGGGAATGGCTCCACACAGGTCAGCGGCGCTGCTGCTGCCGGCACAGACGGGGGAGGAGCGATGCTGCAGGGGAATGGCTCCACACAGGTCAGCAACACTGCTGCCGGCAGAGACGGGGGAGGAGCGATGCTGCAGGGGAATGGCTCCACACAGGTCAGCGGCACTGCTGCCGGCAGAGACGGGGGAGGAGCGATGCTGCAGGGGAATGGCTCCACACAGGTCAGCGGCGCTGCTGCCGGCACAGACAGGGGAGGAGCGATGCTGCAGGGGAATGGCTCCACACAGGTCAGCGGCGCTGCTGCCGGCACAGACGGGGGAGGAGCGATGCTGCAGGGGAATGGCTCCACACAGGTCAGCGGCGCTGCTGCCGGCACAGACAGGGGAGGAGCGATGCTGCAGGGGAATGGCTCCACACAGGTCAGCGGCGCTGCTGCCGGCACAGACGGGGGAGGAGCGATGCTGCAGGGGAATGGCTCCACACAGGTCAGCAACACTGCTGCCGGCACAGACGGGGGAGGAGCGATGCTGCAGGGGAATGGCTCCACACAGGTCAGCGGCACTGCTGCCGGCACAGACGGGGGAGGAGCGATGCTGCAGGGGAATGGCTCCACACAGGTCAGCGGCGCTGCTGCCGGCACAGACGGGAAGAACGATGCAACAGTTTTTACGATTTGACTCGTTTCCTCCCGTCTCCCTCCTTTTTCTTTAGTTCTCAGAACACGACTGTTTTTCAAATGTGAATCTTTTCATTGTTATCAGTGTATTTTGTATCACAAACAATGAAGGGTCCGATGTTCCCTTAGAAAAAAATCCGCAGGATTCTTATTTAAAAGAGGGTGGAACATATAATATATACAGTCATATGAGAAAGTTTGGGCACCCCTATTAATGTTACCCTTTTTTCTTTATAACAATTTGGGTTTTTGCTATTTCAGTCTCATATATCTAATAACTGATGGACTGAGGAATATTTCTGGATTAAAATGAGGTTTATTGTACCAACAGAAAATGTGCAATCCGCATTTAAACAAAATTTGACCGGTGCAAAAGTATGGGCACCTCAACATAAAAGTGACATTAATATTTTGTAGATCCTCCTTTTGCAGAAATCACAGCCTCTAGTCCCTTCCTGTAGCTTTTAATGAGTTCCTGGATCCTGGATGAAGGTAGATTTGACCATTCCTGTTTACAAAACAATTCCAGTTCAGTTAAGTTTGATGGTCGCCGAGCATGGACAGCCGCTTCACATCATCCCACAGATTTTCAATGATATTCAGGTCTGGGGACTGGGATGGCCATTCCAGAACATTGTAATTGTTCCTCTGCATGAATGCCTGAGTAGATTTGGAGCGGTGTTTTGGATCATTGTCTTGCTGAAATATCCATCCCCTGCGTAACTTCAACTTCGTCACTGATTCTTAGTTTCATAGTTTTTAAGGTTGAAGGGAGACTCTAAGTCCATCTAGTTCAACCCGTAGCCTAACATGTTGATCCAGAGGAAGGCAAAAAACCCCCAATGTGTCAAATAAGCTCCAATGGGGAAAAAAATGTCCTTCCGTCGTCCACATCCGGCAATCAGACTAGTTCCCTGGATCAATACCCTGTCATAAAACCTAATATACATAACTGCTAATATTATATGTTTCAGGAAAGGCGTCCAGGCTCTGCTTAATGTTACTTGTGAATCCCTCAATACAACACCATGCGGCAGAGAGCTCCATAGTCTCACTGCTCTTACAGTAAAGAATCCTCGTCTGTGATTATGATTAAACCTTTCCTCAAGACGTAGCGGATGCCCCCGTGTTCCAGTCGCAGGCCTAGGTGTAAAAAGATCTTTGGAAAGGTCTCTGTACTGTCCCCTCATATATTTATACATTGTGATTAGATCCCCCCCTAAGCCTTTGTTTTTCCTAACTAACTAACCCCAAGTTTAATAACCTGTTTTGGTATTGCAGCCCCCCCTATTCCTCTAATAATCTAGGTCGCTCTTCTATCTACCTGTAAGATTATGCTATTTATAACCTTCTATACTTTTGCTAACAAGAAATGCATCCATTCCTCTCTTAAATTCAGTGAGTGGCCATCACCACTTCCTCAGGAAGAGAGTTCCAGAGCCTCACTGCTCTTACCGTGAAGAACCCTCTTCTATGCTGATGTAGGATTTTTCTTTCCTCCAATCGAAGAGAACGCCCCCTTGTTCTTGTCATAGTCCTTGGTACAAACAGATCTGTGCTCCCATTTTTGAGGACATTGTCCCAATCAATTTGGCGAAGGTCTTCTCTAAGCTGACCAAACTTTGCTTTCCTGAAATTCAGCGTTTTTGTAACCTCCCTCCAAGGCACCTTACTAAAGGACACGTGGAATTGTATTATATTGTGGTCACTGTTCGCAAGGTGCCCATCCACTCGAACGACTGCCCCTCTATCCGGCCTCCAGAAGGGCTGCCCCTCTATCCGGCCTCCAGAAGGGCTGCCCCTCTATCCGGCCTCCAGAAGGGCTGCCCCTCTATCCGGCCTCCAGAAGGGCTGCCCCTCTATCCGGCCTCCAGAAGGGCTGCCCCTCTAGTTGGGCCCGGCCCATCATTGTTAAGAATCTGCTGATACCGAGTTGAATCCATGCGACCCTCAACTTTAACAAGATTCCCGGTGCCGGCATTGGCCACACAGCCCCAAAGCATGATGGAACCTCCACCAAATGTTACTGTGGGTAGCGAGTGCTTTTCTTGGAATGCCGTGTTTTTTGCCTCCATGCATAACGCCTTTTTGTATGACCAAACAACTCAATCTTTGTTTCATCAGTCCACAGGACCTTCTTCCAAAATGTAACTGGCTTGTCCAAATGTGCTTTTGCATACTTCAGGCAACTCTGTTTGTGGCGTGCTTGCAGAAATGGCTTCTTTCGCACCACTCTCCCATACAGCTTCTCCTTGTACAACGTGCGCTGTATTGTTGACCGATGCACATTGTCGTCATCTGCAGCAAGATGATGCTGCAGGTCTTTGGAGGTGGTCTGTGGATTGTCCTTGACTGTTCTCACCATTCTTCTTCTCTGCCTTTGATATTTTTCTTGGCCTGCCACTTCTGGGCTTAACAAGAACTGTACCTGTGTTCTTCCATTTCCTTACTATGTTCCTCACAGTGGAAACTGACAGTTTAAATCTCTGAGACAACTTTTTGTACCTTCCCCTGAACAACTATGCTGAATAATCTTTGTTTTCAGATCATTTGAGAGTTGTTGTGAGGAGCCCATGATGCCACTCTTCATAGGAGATTCAAATAGGAGAACAACTTGCAAGTGGCCACCTTAAATACCTTTTCTCATGATTGGATACACCTGCTGTGAGGTAAATCCGGAGATATGACGATAAATCATGATATTCAAGTTATGTCAGGAAGCCCTCTCCTGGTGTCACTCCCCCTTTCCTTCACACAACTCCTTCAATCAGAAAATTTACCACAGGGATAAACGGTTTGTTTAGCAGATAGGTGTCAAAGGAACTGGTCTGTGTTCCACTTACACCTCCAACAGCCATCTCCTCTGATATGGAGATTAGTGTTCTCTCAGGCCTCTAAAACAAAGAGAGAGAGGAAGAGCCCCTGGGAGCTGTGTCCGCTCATCAAAGAAAGTGGACAGTGACCTGGCAAAACCAAAAGGAAGCTAATCACCACAGGAGAGCATACTGCTGGCTCCGTAATATCATACCCAGTTATGATATTACCGTGCGTCTCAGCCATACACCCCCTACATCGTTAGAATCGGGACTTCGAGCCGAATCTGTGCATATCCTCGGAGTGTATATGGCACCCTGGGGCGGCGAGATATAGAGCACTGCTAGTAGGAGTCCGGCAAATGAGTCGTGCTTGGACTCAAAATGCAGAGGGGACCCGGGCGGATCTGATGGCACCAGAACCATCCCGATCGGACCGCCCAGTCCGGAGTTGCAGGTAATAGCCCCTTCTGGGATATTACTCTGACTCCATGCAGGGGGAGTGGCAGTGCTTCCCTGTGAGGTCACTAAGGTAGGAGGGGACCTGGATTTGCCCAGGTTGATAACCCTACTTCGGCCATTTTCCAGTGTTCTTTTGCTCGGGGGGGTCTGGTCAGGGAAGACCTGTGAGGGAGATCCTGGAAACCTGGTCCACGGCGCCCCCCTGTGGCCAGACGCACAAGGTAACTGCTGGAACTGTGTATGCCTGTTTGTAACCCATGCTTTGATTGTAATTGTACTCTGACATATGTATATTTTGCAGATCTCCTATTGTATATATTGTAGTTTCTAGTGTGCTTTAGGCTGATTAAATTATATAATTAATCTTGGGCTGTTCTGTTATCTCGATCTTGAATCCCACGTCTGTGTGTTCGGCTAATAGTTACCGTGAAGCGGTTGGTGGCAGCGAGTTTGGCCTCCCCACAATAATCCTTGGCACAGTGAGATTCGGGGAGATTTTATATATTCCGCCCGCGGAGGAATATATACCCTACTCTCACCGGGGACCCTTCAATAATCGGCATAAGTAGTATAGCGGCCTCCTTGCTTATTGTCGGGCAATTCCATAATTGGCCTGACTATAAGAGGGGCGCTAGAGAGCGCATCACGTGCTCTGTCTGTCGGTCGGGAGGTATAAAGGAGGGGTGACCCCCACTTGTTACCCCCCGATTGTGACGTACTGGTAGCCAGCGCGGGGGATTTCTGAGTGACCCCCCCGGTGGTTCGTGACATATTGGTGGCATAGCGGTGGGATCGAGATAAGTGTGTGTGAGTGTGAGACCCATACTCCCAGACACTAAAGACTGCCTGCAGCAGCTGTGGCTGCTGGGGTCTTCAGACCAGCTCAACACTAGAGTGTCAGAGTGCAGGTACTGTAAGGTGTGTGGGTGCATCAGGTGGCAGTTCTGTGTCGGTGACCAAAGTCTGCAACAATGGCTGAGAGCACCAGGAGCAAAGCCAAAGGAATGGCCGATGCTCAGGCCAGAGACGATGAGGAGGTTGTCCACGAGCCCTCCAAGAGCCCGACGCCAGAGAACAGCTCTGCAGAGGACATTGCACAACCTGGCAATTATGGACAAGATGAGGAGCAGCTCACCCAAGGGTCCTCAACGAGCCAGATGCCAGCCCTCCGCTCTGCAATGGACAGTGAATCACCAGGCTCCGCAGCGGGCCGCAGATCACCACGTGCCATTCCACCGAGCCTGGGAGGCTCGGATAGCCTTCTTCAAATGGCTATGGCCCTACTCCAGGCTGGAGACCGGGAGGGCTACAAGGAACTCATGGCAGGGCAGAACGTGAAGCTGCAGAGCGCAGGGCAGCGTGTGAGGCTGAGGCTGTGGAGCGGCAGGCAGCGCGTAAAGAGCGAAAGCGCCAGGCAAAGCGTGAGGCTGCGGAGCGACAGCAACAGGCAGAGCGTGACTACCAGCTGCAGCTAGCTCAGCTCCGGCCCTCATCAGCCACATGTGACCTTCAAGACACCAAACTTCCAAAGGTCCGTGTTGAGGACTTCCCAGTGCTGGAGAAGGATGGAGACTTGGACTCTTTCCTGACTGCTTTTGAACGGACTTGCCTGCAGCACCATCTGGACAAGGACCAGTGGGCCAAATACCTGACCCCCCGTTTAAGGGGTAAGGCCCTGGAAATCCTTGGGGACTTGCCTACTGAGGCAGATCAGGGCTACGACACCATCAAGCGGGCCCTGATCCAACAGTACAACCTCACTCCGGAGTCCTACCGCAAGAAGTTCCGGACCCTGCAGAAGGGACCAAAGGACTCCTGGGCTGACCACCGGCGGGCACTTGCCCGAGCTGCCGACCACTGGACCCAAGGCCTGCAGCTTACCACCGGACCAGAGATCCTAGACTTGGTCATCACAGAGCAACTCTTGTGGAACTGCCCTGAGGATCTCCGCCAGTTCATCCGAGACCAGAAGCCAAAGGGGTCCACGGCTACAGCTGCCCTGGCCGATGACTACACCAACAATCGGGCTCCTGAGGCCAGGAGAGCAGCCACCAGCAGCACCTGGAGAGGGGGTAAGATGAATTCTGCGACTGCCCCACCTGCCCCTAGACTGCAGGGGGTGTCCCCCTCAACTCCCCTCTCCAGGCCCGTGGCAGAGCCAAGACGGTGCCACCAGTGCAACCTACCTGGACACTTCAAGGCCATGTGCCCTCAGCGTCCCAAGGCCCCGGCTCCGTCCCCGTCCCAAGGGCCGCCCAAGGTGTATTGTGTGGGTGGGGGTGGTGGTAGGTCCCTGGACAGCTTCCAACCTGTCACCGTCGGCCGGTCTGTGACCATAGGACTGCGAGACAGCGCCTCGGAGGTGACTCTGGTGCGGCCTGAGATGGTGTCCCCCCAAGACTTGGTACCTGGAAAAACCCTCGCTGTCTCCGGGATTGGAGGCATTGACCCGGCGCTGCCTGTTGCTGGCATTTATGTGGACTGGGGCGCAGGGCGAGGGGTGAGGGAGGTGGGGGTAACTGATCGGATCCCTGCAAACGTGCTACTTGGGACAGATTTGGGGCAGATAACCTCCCAGTTTGGGCCCCCCCCAAGGGCTGACCCTTCAGCCAGTACTGACATGCCTCCGGACAATGTTAATGTGTTCTCCATGAATGATGTAAGGGAGGGGGGAGTGAACTCTGATTTTTCTGCTTGCATAGACACACACACAGCTGCAGCTGTGACAGGAGGGGAGGGGTCAGAGAAAGGTGTGACCATGCCTCTACAAGTGATCAGCCAGTGAGCTGGGATCTGTTGCCCTCTGCAGGGATAAGCAGAGAGCAGGGTGCTGCAGGGGGAGGACCAGTGTGTGAGGTGGGGGCTACCACAGCAAATGTGGGGTCCCCAGAGATTTCACAGCGGGGTTCTGTTGCTGCAGGAGGGGAACAGGCAGGTGAGATTGGGGCCGGTCCCGGAGCGGAAGTGCTCCCAGGTAAGATCTCGGTACATGGTTCCCCCACAACCGGGGTGTCAGGAAGCCAGGTAGGTCTGCCTGAACCGGCGACTTGGTCAGGAACGGAGGAGGAGCAGGCACGACCCACGGTCGCAGCGGCTGTGGCCGCTGTCACCCGCAGTGGGAGTGCTGGAAGCCAAGGGGCCTCCCGGAGGTCCGATAGCTCTTCCCCTTCTGACCAAGTGGCAGCCGAGTCAGGTGGAGGCCAGGACACAGGTCCCGGGGTACTGACCGAAGATGTGACAGTCTCGTCGATTCTGGCCACATCTAGTCAGGGGTTTCAGGCAGCGTTAGAAGCTGACGACAGCCTGAAAGCTCTAAAGGTGCAGGCGGCACAGCCTCCCTCGGACCCGGAGCGAGTGGTCTGGGACCAAGGACGGCTGTACCGGGTCACGGTCCAGCAGGGTTCACCGGAGGCGTGGCCCAGGGACCGACAGTTAGTGGTACCCTATCCGTTCCGGACGGAGTTGTTGCGGATCGCACATGAGATTCCGATGGCCGGACACCTAGGGATCGCTAAGACCAAGGCCAGGTTAAACCAGCATTTCTACTGGCCAAAAATGGGGGCCGATGTGGCTGCCTACTGCCGTTCGTGTGAAACCTGTCAGAGAGTGGGGAAGGCGGGGCCACACCCCAAAGCCCCACTGGTATCTCTGCCCATCATCGATGAGCCTTTCAGGAGGGTGGCTGTGGATCTGGTCGGCCCGCTGGCCATCCCCAGCAGCTCCGGGAAACGCTTCATACTGACGGTAGTGGACTATGCCACCCGGTACCCAGAAGCAGTGGCCTTGTCGTCCATTCGGGCTGACAAGGTGGCCACCGCATTGCTGGAGATTTTCTCCCGAGTGGGTTTTCCCCAGGAAATGCTCACTGACCGGGGGACCCAATTCATGTCCCAGCTGATGGAGGCCCTCTGTAAGCAAGTCCAGGTGCGACATCTGGTGGCCAGCCCGTACCATCCACAGACTAATGGCCTGTGCGAGCGGTTTAATGGCACCTTAAAGCAGATGCTTAAGATGTTGGTCGACTCCCATGGGCGTGACTGGGAGCGGTATCTCCCACACCTGTTATTTGCTTACCGGGAGGTTCCACAGGCCTCAACAGGATTCTCACCGTTTGAGCTCCTGTACGGGCGACGTGTGCGGGGCCCCCTGGCTCTGGTGAAAGAGGCTTGGGAAGGGGATTTGGCCACCCCTGGAGTGTCGGTTATCGAGTATGTCATGCGCTTCCGGGACAAAATGCAGGCCTTGACGCAACTGGTACACGACAATATGGCTCAAGCCCAGGCCGATCAGAAGCGTTGGTACGACCAGAACGCTTGTGAGAGGACCTACCAAGTGGGTCAAAAGGTGTGGGTACTGGTCCCCGTACCACAGGACAAGCTTCAGGCAGCCTGGGAAGGCCCATACCTCGTGTACCAGCAGCTCAACCCTGTGACGTACCTGGTCACCCTGGACCCTGCCCGTGGAAGGCGGAAGCCCTTCCATGTGAACATGATGAAGGCACATCATGAGCGGGAGGCATGTGCGCTCCCCGTGTGCAACCTGCCCGAGGAGGGAGAAGCGGAAACCCTCTTGGATATGCTAGCCCAGGTTAGGGCAGGCGGATCCATTGAGGATGTGGAGGTTGGCCACCAGCTCTTGGAGGACCAACGGTCCCAGCTGTGGGCCACCCTACACCCCTTCCGGGGGTTGTTTACCAACCAGCCCGGAAGGACTGACTTGGCTGTCCATCACGTGGACACTGGGGATCATCCCCCGATCCGGCGTTCAGCATATCGGGTTTCCCTGGAGGTGCAGCAACACATGCGCCAGGAGATTGACGAGATGCTGAAGCTGGGGGTGATCCAGGCATCCAACAGCGCTTGGGCCTCGCCTGTAGTCCTCGTCCCTAAGAAGGACCGAACCACTCGGTTCTGCGTGGACTACAGGGGGCTCAATGCTGTCACAGTCGCCGATGCGTACCCAATGCCACGCATCGATGACCTGCTCGATCAGTTGGCCGGGGCTCAGTACCTGACCATCATGGATCTGAGCCGGGGATATTGGCAGATCCCCCTGACTCGCAAGGCCAGGGAACGCTCTGCCTTTATTACCCCATTTGGACTGTACGAGTCCACGGTGATGCCATTCGGGATGAGGAATGCCCCTGCCACTTTCCAGCGGATGGTCAACACCCTGCTCAAGGGACTTGAAGGGTACGCGGCCGCGTACCTGGATGACATTGCCGTCTTCAGTCCCACCTGGGAAGATCACCTAGAGCATCTAGCACAGGTGCTCAGGCGGATCCACCAGGCAGGTTTGACCATCAAGCCGGGAAAGTGTCAGCTGGCCATGAGCGAGGTCCAGTACCTCGGTCACCGGGTAGGCGGGAGAACACTGAAGCCCGAGCCTGAGAAAGTGGAAGCCATCGCATCCTGGCCCACCCCCAGGACCAAGAAGCAGGTGATGTCCTTCTTGGGGACCGCTGGGTACTATAGGAGGTTTGTTCCATGCTATAGTAGCCTGGCAAAGCCCTTGACGGACCTCACCAAGAAGAAGCTGCCCTCTGCAGTCGATTGGACAGTGGACTGCGAGACAGCCTTCCGGGCCCTAAAGGACGCCCTGTCCAGCCCGCCCGTGCTACAGGCAGCCGACTTCACGCGGCCGTTTGTAGTACAGACCGACGCCAGTGACTTCGGCCTCGGTGCGGTGCTCAGCCAGGTGGACTCTGCGAGCCAAGAGCACCCAGTCTTGTACCTGAGCAGGAAGCTGTTACCAAGGGAAGTGGCCTACTCCACAATGGAGAAGGAATGCCTAGCCATAGTGTGGGCTCTGCAGCGTCTGCAACCCTATCTATACGGGCGCCACTTCATCGTGGAGACGGACCACAATCCCCTCAGCTGGTTGCACACCGTCTCTGGGACGAATGGGCGATTGTTGCGATGGAGCCTTGCGCTCCAGCAATACAACTTCACCATTCGCCACAAAAGGGGCCGTGACCACGGTAACGCAGACGGGCTGTCCCGACAAGGAGAGGTCGCGGACGGGCGCACGGGGGAACACCGGAGTGTGCTGCCCCCTAGCGCCCTCAAAAGGGGGGAGGTGTGAGGTAAATCCGGAGATATGACGATAAATCATGATATTCAAGTTATGTCAGGAAGCCCTCTCCTGGTGTCACTCCCCCTTTCCTTCACACAACTCCTTCAATCAGAAAATTTACCACAGGGATAAACGGTTTGTTTAGCAGATAGGTGTCAAAGGAACTGGTCTGTGTTCCACTTACACCTCCAACAGCCATCTCCTCTGATATGGAGATTAGTGTTCTCTCAGGCCTCTAAAACAAAGAGAGAGAGGAAGAGCCCCTGGGAGCTGTGTCCGCTCATCAAAGAAAGTGGACAGTGACCTGGCAAAACCAAAAGGAAGCTAATCACCACAGGAGAGCATACTGCTGGCTCCGTAATATCATACCCAGTTATGATATTACCGTGCGTCTCAGCCATACACCCCCTACATCGTTAGAATCGGGACTTCGAGCCGAATCTGTGCATATCCTCGGAGTGTATATGGCACCCTGGGGCGGCGAGATATAGAGCACTGCTAGTAGGAGTCCGGTAAATGAGTCGTGCTTGGACTCAAAATGCAGAGGGGACCCGGGCGGATCTGATGGCACCAGAACCATCCCGATCGGACCGCCCAGTCCGGAGTTGCAGGTAATAGCCCCTTCTGGGATATTACTCTGACTCCATGCAGGGGGAGTGGCAGTGCTTCCCTGTGAGGTCACTAAGGTAGGAGGGGACCTGGATTTGCCCAGGTTGATAACCCTACTTCGGCCATTTTCCAGTGTTCTTTTGCTCGGGGGGTCTGGTCAGGGAAGACCTGTGAGGGAGATCCTGGAAACCTGGTCCACGGCGCCCCCCTGTGGCCAGACGCACAAGGTAACTGCTGGAACTGTGTATGCCTGTTTGTAACCCATGCTTTGATTGTAATTGTACTCTGACCTATGTATATTCTGTAGATCCCCTATTGTATATATTGTAGTTTCTAGTGTGCTTTAGGCTGATTAAATTATATAATTAATCTTGGGCTGTTCTGTTATCTCGATCTTGAACCCCACGTCTGTGTGTTCGGCTAATAGTTACCGTGAAGCGGTTGGTGGCAGCGAGTTTGTGCCAAGGATTATTGTGGGGAGGCCAGTGAGATTCGGGGAGATTTTATATATTCCGCCCGCGGAGGAATATATACCCTACTCTCACCGGGGACCCTTCAATAATCGGCATAAGTAGTATAGCGGCCTCCTTGCTTATTGTCGGGCAATTCCATAATTGGCCTGACTATAAGAGGGGCGCTAGAGAGCGCATCACGTGCTCTGTCTGTCGGTCGGGAGGTATAAAGGAGGAGTGACCCCCACTTGTTACCCCCCGATTGTGACGTACTGGTAGCCAGCGCGGGGGATTTCTGAGTGACCCCCCCGGTGGTTTGTGACACCTGCCTATGAAGCGAAAAGCTCAATGAGGTGACAAAACCAATTTAGTGCTTCAGTAAGTCAGTAAAAAGTAGTTAGGAGGGTTCAAATCAAGAAATTGATAAGGGTGCCCATACTTTTGCACCGGTCAAATTTAGTTTAAATGCGGATTGCACATTTTCTGTTAGTACAATAAACCTCATTTCAATCCAGAAATATTCCTCAGTTCATCAGTTATTAGATATATGAAACTGAAATAGCAAAAACCCAAATTGTTATAAAGAAGAAAGGTTACATTAATAGGGGTGCCCAAACTTTTTCATATGACATATACATACACACACACACACTGTATATACCGGCTACCTGTTCTGTCTGTATTATCCTGTCATGTGTCCTGAGGCAGGGGCTGAGACCCTTGGAACGTGTAGAGCTGTTTTATGCTTTTGGAATAAAGGCCATGGTTCTCATCCATCTCCTGGTGAATGGTGATGAGCGCGGCCTCGTCTTTCTACAGTCACCTGGATGTGATTGGAGCAGACATCACACATTTTGGTTCCGGTGCGGATCTGAGGACACGTCAGCGTTTTCCCGCCGCGCTGCCAGATCCGGCACAAGCACAGTACAGTTCAATACAGTGCACTGGCAAGCTCCGGGCACACGCGGTCATGTGACTGGAGCATGTGACCGGGGCTTGCCGCACTGTGTGAACTGGTGCCGGATCTGGCAGTGCGGCAGGAAAACGCTGATGTGAAACCAGCCTTACTGGTCAGGCGGCTGCAGACACTGATGTATCATGGGAAGGCAATCACCAGCGCCACATAATGAGGACAGTATCACATACGTATCCAATCCTCTCCAGGGAGATCCCGTCTGCTGAGCCATGGAGCGCGCCCACTTACAGGGAGCAGATCGCCCAGCTTACCCGATCACCCACATCTCCCTTGTACACAGCACTCAGCAGCCCTCTCCTGACACCCTCTGCGCTGCTGTGGTCCCTGCACCTCTCTCCCCCCCCGGGCTCCCTATTCTCTCCTGCCACCCTCTGTGCTGCTGTGGTCCCTGCATCTCTCCCCCTCGGGTTCCCTATTCTCTCCCGACACCCTCTGTGCTGCTGTGGTTCTTGCACCTCTCCGCTCAGCATTCCTCTCCTGACACCCTCTGTGCTGCTGTGATCCCTGCACCTCTCCCCCTCGGGCTCCCTATTCTCTCCTGACACCCTCTGTGCTGCTGTGGTCCCCGCACCTCTCCCCCTCTCCGCTCAGCATTCCTCTCCTGACACCCTCTGCTGCTGTGGTCCCCACACCTCTCTCTATTCTCTCCTGACACCCTCTGCGCTGCTGTGGCCTCCCCCACACTCAGGACACACAGGCCGTGGATTATCAGATCATTCGGCTTTTAATGACAGCAGTCAGAGGAGATTGGTAATGACGGAGCCCATCAGCATGGAGGCCGCAGTGTAAACAGGTCATATATTATAGATATTTGGCGCCATCTCTATGTACATATAAAAGTAGAGTCCGTTCTGCGCCGCCATCAGTGCAATCTGCTGTGTAAGGCAAAGCTCGGAGGTGGAGGCACCACGCCTCCTGGAAGTCACGATGGAAGACGCCGGCACAGGAGCTAGTGCCCCAGCAGCCCCGTACCTGCAAGAGAGGGCAGTCACTGACACACTGCGACGCAGCCACAGCTCTGACAACAGATGCAGAGGACAACCCCCATCATTGGAATCCACGTGTTACCAAGTCCGGAGGCCGCGACGGTCACGGCACCCTCACCTTTAAATCCTTCCTCGGGTAAACAAACTGTGAAGAGAGAAGGGCAGGGGTCATGTGACGTCACAGCGCGGCGACTACTACACCCATCATACCCCGCGCCCTCACCTTGCATCACATCATCCATGGCTGCATAGTCTGCAATGGGCTCATCCGCCTGTGGTGGGAAACAGAGCCGCCGTTACATCCCAGCCTGCACCACCCCACGGCCAGCGGACAGGGAGGGGTTAATCACCTTTAGTAAGACGACGCTCTCCGGCACGATCCCCAGCGACCCCAGGGTGGCGCCGTCCTCGTGTAAAACCTTCCCATCAAGAGACAAGTTCTGATCGAAGGGGGCGACGGAGAAAGCGTGCATGATCTGGAAGCAGAGATGGGGGGGGGGGATCGTCAAAGGCGGTGGAGGCTGCGAGCCGGGCCGGGCCGTCGGAGGCGGCAGTTGCAGGCCGTCAGAGGCGTCGGAGGAGGTTCCTCACCTGGATCTTCAGGTCCTTCAGCGTCTGGTTGGCGGACACCAGCAGCGCCTTCTCGCCCCGCACTTTCCGGTGCCGCGTGCTCCTCCGGATCCCCGGCTGCTTCTGATAAGACACCTGACCCTGGATGGAAATCTTCTGCCTCTTGACGGCTTCAGTGGCCTGAGGAGGGGGGGGGGGGGGGGACGGTAAACACATGGACCACACATGGTCTCCTGGGATCGGTGGTCCGGTCCGGCCGTACACACGTGGTCTCCTGGGATCGGTGGTCCGGTCCGGCCGTACACACGTGGTCTCCTGGGATCGGTGGTCCGGTCCGGCCGTACACACGTGGTCTCCTGGGATCGGTGGTCCGGTCCGGCCGTACACACGTGGTCTCCTGGGATCGGTGGTCCGGTCCGGCCGTACACACGTGGTCTCCTGGGATCGGTGGTCCGGTCCGGCCGTACACACGTGGTCTCCTGGGATCGGTGGTCCGGTCCGGCCGTACACACGTGGTCTCCTGGGATCGGTGGTCCGGTCCGGCCGTACACACGTGGTCTCCTGGGATCCGTGGTCCGGTCCGGCCGTACACACGTGGTCTCCTGGGATCCGTGGTCCGGTCCGGCCGTACACACGTGGTCTCCTGGGATCGGTGGTCCGGTCCGGCCGTACACACGTGGTCTCCTGGGATCGGTGGTCCGGTCCGGCCGTACACACGTGGTCTCCTGGGATCGGTGGTCCGGTCCGGCCGTACACACGTGGTCTCCTGGGATCGGTGGTCCGGTCCGGCCGTACACACGTGGTCTCCTGGGATCGGTGGTCCGGTCCGGCCGTACACACATGGTCTCCTGGGATCGGTGGTCCGGTCCGGCCGTACACACAGCCTACCTGGTTAAAATCGGGGTCATTCTCTCCTTCGGGTCGGGGTTCTTCCTTCTCCTCCTCGGGGTCTGAACTGCTGACGTTCAGCTCCGGTGCAGCCTCCTTCATGACCTGTAGAGGGAGCAGCACATCAGGGGTGGCAGGAGGGGTGCAGCCCCCCACATCACAGGCAGGGGTCTCCGCTGACCTTCTTGTTATCCACCACTTTGTGCACGTAGATGGTGGCCTGGGCGTATTCTCTCAGGTCCCGCTCCTGCTGACACAGCAGCCCCTCCCGGCACTCAGGACACAGCTCTACACAGGGGCAGAGGACATGATGGTCAGGATCAGAGGATGCCGGGCCCCTCCCCACCACACACACTGCAGAGGAGGCCGGGCCCCTCCCCCCACACACACTGCAGAGGAGGCCGGGCCCCTCCCC